>NW_027189196.1:690082-730426 GCF_040958095.1 Procambarus clarkii
CACACGCACACACTCACACTCACTCATATATATATGTGTATATATATATATATGTGGCTTCCCATAGGTAATTGGACCATTTATGAGGAAAATATGGAGGAGTGTACTTCTGCCACAGACGACCAACTTAATATTTTTCATCAACCAGTGAGAATATTTGTAGCTGGATTTAGCAATTCTGGGAAAACTAGTCTGGTGGTAAATTTATGTGTTAAATACCACGGGAAATTCTCATAATTTATAGTGTCACCTGCAAATAATACTGAACATCCTCTTTCAAACAACCCCATTTTGCGAAACAAGGTTACTCTCTTCCAAGGGCTGATTAACCCTTTAGAGTATAAGAATCCTTTTTCAAACAAGTCAGTTTTGTTTATAATTGATGACTTATACCTAGAAGCCATACAGAGTCCAATTATAGCCAATATCTTCACCCGAGGGAGACACGATAATATTTCTGTAATTCTAATTAGTCAAAATTTGTTTCCCCAGGGGAAATATACTAGGACAATAACTCTGAATTGTACCCATTATATATTAATAAAGCAGAGAGACATAACCCAACTTGAAATTTTAAGTGGTCAGTTATATGGGCGGAAAACTATAAATAATTTCGTCGAAATATACCGACGGGCAATATCCCAGAGCGAGTATGGCTATTTATTGGTCGATCTGACAGTTCCTGAGACATTACAACTACGAACGGGGATTGTCAATGAAGACCAGTGTGAAATTGTTTATCAAATGTGAACAAAACAAAAATGCCTTTAACGACGCAGAAACGGTCAATTCTTACCTCCATCTATAATGACATTTCTAGCTTGGCTGGTTTCACAGGATCAATTCAAAAATTGTATAAGGCCGCCAGACTTAAAGACACCAGCATCAGTATTGCAGATGTGAGGGAATTTCTACGTGGGGAACGATCTTATACCTTACATAGAAGAAATTTAGTTAGGTTTCCTCGGCGGAAAATATTAGCTCCTAAGCCCCGCACCATAATTGCCTGTGATTTGGGAGACTTTTGTAGTTTACAAAAATACAATAGTGGTCTTAAATATATTTTGATTTGTGTCGATGTTTATTCTCGCCTAATGCAGACTCATACTTTAAAAACCAAAAATTCAAGGGATGTGGTAGCTGCTCTAAAGAAGATTTTAGAGGAAACCTCTCAGTTTCACGGGGTAAGATGAATATTCACCGACCGAGGTAGAGAATTTTACAACAGGACAGTTTAAAATTATTTGAATAAGAAAAATATTAAATTATATAGTGTATTTTCGGAAATGAAATCTAGTATAGTGGAGCGAGCCATCAAAACTTTAAAACATAAACTGTATCATTATATGACCCAAGCTAATTCTTTACAATACATTCACATCCTTCCAAAAGTTGTGAATGTATACAACCACACTTTCCACAGAATACTAAAAAATACTCCACATGCCATTCTTAAGTTGCAAAACATTGAAGATATACAAAGACAGTTTAAGGTAATGTATTTAAACAATGACTACCCCATAACTCCCATCAGTCCACAACTGCAGGTTGAGCAGTATGTACGACTAGCAAAGCGAAGGAATATATTTCACAAGTGCTTTTGGCTCCAAAATACAGAAGAAATATTTAAAGTGTCTCATATCAATAGAACACAACCAATCCCAACCTATAAAATCAAAGATTTAACCAACGAGCCGATCAGTGGTATGTTTTATGAGCAAGAATTGATTCTAACATCCCTTCCAGACTATTTTCCCATAACGATATTACAGTCTAGAAAGACATCGAAAGGACACAGAGAATATTTCGTCAAATGGAGAGGGTACCCAGAATCTAGCAATTGCTGGATTAAAGCTCAGGACATCATCAAATTTAGAAAAAAAAATGACAGTTCATCAGGACTCTTTCGTAGAGAAACACCATCAACTGTTATTATTATTAAACAATTTATCGCCCAAGAAGCGGAATAAACTAATCAAGGCTTTAAAACGACAGGAAATTGAATCATTTTGTAAAATTTTTGCCAATTTTCTGAAACGAAACATCCCAGTTCAACCTCAGATAATTAATGGACTACAGAGGTATCAGAATGACATTCGTTCTGTAGCACATAAGAAAACTCCACTGTACAAAAAGAAAAACATTCTAACCTCTAGGAGGGGTGGCGCCATATTGGCAGCTCTGTTACCTTTGGCTGTATCGTTAATTTCCTCTCTAATAAAGTAATTACGTAAGAAGAGAAAAAATGGTGAAAGAATATTGCCTAGTACCACGACTCGTCGCTGAAAAATATTTATTTAATAAAAACGAGAGTACTCCATCGGCTCTTAATGAGGTGGCTCCACCCTCTTCCACCAGCGGTAGAAGTGGAAATAAGTCCTTCTCTTTAAAAAACGAAAGCAAATGGGGCAATTCGACTAATAATGTTGGTGGTAGCTGTAATCACCTTGGCTGTGACTAGCGGTGGTGATGATGGAGTGGGGGGAG
The DNA here is from genome assembly GCF_040958095.1 of Procambarus clarkii. Lineage (NCBI taxonomy): Eukaryota > Metazoa > Arthropoda > Malacostraca > Decapoda > Cambaridae > Procambarus > Procambarus clarkii. Next base: position 692,570 of record NW_027189196.1, read on the forward strand.
TGGACACTCTCCCCACACCCCCAGCAGCAACAACAACTTGTGGACGGTGTTGCCACGGTAGCTCCTTTGAACGTTACAGCCCTACCAGACGGGGGGCACTGGTCAGACAACCTTTAAAAGATATTGCCCGCCACCCCCCCCCACCCACAGCACCCGCCACCGCCTCCACAGGGTTCTTTCAACAAAAAACGCGGGACAGGTGCGATCAGCGCCCTTTATAAAAACAAATAAAAAAAAGGATACATTCCATTCTACCGCCTGAGATGCGGCTAGCTGTTGCTGGGACCACTCACCACAAAGCCACCACCACCATACCCCAAAACCCAAGTCTGGACAACTTAATAAATGTGTATTTTAAAATAGGGGAAATTCCTCACATCAAAACATTATTGAACATGTTTGAACAAAACAGTCAACAGGTGGTATGGGATAGTCGTGGGAATTTATTAAAGCCTGTGCAAAATTTTAATATTTTAGATATAATTAAAACTTTAGCCTTTACTAAAGGACAATTTAGGACGTCTGACAAGGCAGATGTAAGGATTTTACTGAAGGTGGCTGGCATAGACTCATCTTTTATACGTAATTCTCACGCCCAGATCACAGTTAAAAGGGGGTGGGGGTATCCATAGGAGACCCCATTGGGAACGGTATTGAAAAAAACCCTATATGAAGCACATCTTAAACGACATTATATTCAGTTGTGTATCCACCATGGAGAGAGCTTTTACCCCCCCCCCCCCTCCGCTTGTAGAGGAGGAAGAAAAATCTCCTATATTGAAGCGTTTGGTTGCTACTCAACATTACTCTAAGTTTGTCGAACACAAAAGTAGATTGATATATGCCTTATGGGATTGTTATGACCGTCTTGTGTTTAGTGCTCCCCCAAAACGGTTTTTTAAGTCATTTGGAGAAACGGTGAAAAGGTATGAAGAGTATTCATCTCAGGAGATCCAGACAGAGATACGGCAGATGGAAAAATTAACCTTCCAACATCGGTATACGATTGCAGCCTTTGAGTCTGGGCGGAGTGTCTATGGGCTCATAAGGTGATCTTTACCCCACACCCCTTCATCCCTCTCCTCCCAGGTGGGTCACAGGTGTATTTAAAGGTCGCCCACCGCCGCTCCTGGAACACTATACTACAGTTGTCGACACGCTCCTCTCAGCCACCCTCTCACCATGTCACTGGCGAGTATCAAGATCATCGTTGACGATATCACTGACTCCCACACATTTGAGGTGGGAGACGTGATCATCTACGACCTCTCAGCTGCCGTTGTGCGCCCATATGGGCTGGCTTCCATCATTTGGAAGACGTTCTCCTACGCCAGTGTGGAACGTGAAGGACTGGGTAATGCCAATAGGGCAATAATTCGTTGTCGGTCTACCCCGGGGACATTGTTGTGAAGATAGCCCCCACTCCCCTCCGATGGACAAGATCTCATAGAGGAGCCTGTCCTTTACTTCAGGCCCACTTTCGTGGGGCTTATTTCTGCATTCGGGGCAGGACCCCCCTTCGAGTCAAACCCAATAGCCCAGGAACAAGTGCAGACTTCCGCCGACACACACTACGTTGCCCTGGATACCACCAAGAACTGCAGGTACTGGCTCAAGATGTGCCTAACAAAGGTGGGCAATATCTAATGGTGAGAACCCCAACCATGACTCAGCTAGTGGTACCCTACGGCTTAGGGGCTTCCCGCGACGGTATGGTCAACTGGCACAAGGCCATTGGACCCATGTTGCTCTCTCTTCATCAAGAACTGGCCAAACTCAACAAAGAGTTAGTCATCCTCAAACGACCTGCTGCTGTTACCCCATCAGTGGTGCCCCTCCCGTTCGACGACCCAAGTGCTGATAATCTTACTATAACGCTCGACACCGTGGTGGGAGAGGGTGGTACCACACCAAGAACCTCTTTTCTTTCTACACCTTCAGCACCACCACCCACGCCCAGGAAGAAGAAACACTTTCAAGAATACGGCTCCAGCTCCACAGCCACCCCTCCACCACCCCCTACAGCATCAACCTCAGTCAAACGGAGGATTGAGCCACTCCTCGACTTTGAAACGGAGGCGAGTCGCCGTATCGACTCCATCCTCGATGGTGAGTCACAGGAAATATTCCTGTTATCCTCCCCCCCGAAAAAACAACAAAAGCTGTAACCACCACTCCAGTAAAGAAGTAGAGGTAGTGGCAGCTACAGTAGCTCCGGCGGAAGCATCAGTGGAGGTAGCAGCAGCCAGCAGCAGTAGTAGCGAGGGGGTGTGGTTAATCAATATTCTTAAAAAAATGTGGGGGAATCTTCACCTGTTGTAGTTCTTTAAGTAGTTTAATAAAAAAAAATATAAGTTATGTTGTTTATTTTCCTCCTCTTACAAAACCCCTCCCCTGTATATTGTCCAACCGGTACGTAAGGGGACAATGGGAGAAGAACATTACATATATTTTACCAGTCTTGATCAAGGAGATATTTACAATAACACGAGTTCAGCATTTGCTAAACACCATCCCATCACTACATTTAAACCCTTCCATTAAATATGAAGTGGCTTTAATCAACATACTCCTATTCAGGCGAATTAATGCCATCATCAAAGATGAGGAGGACTCTGGCATAAATATCTATGCCACTTTTAAACGTGGAGCTCTTTCTAAGAGTCCAGAACACTTTAACCACCACCCCAGGGGAGAAGTAGAGGAGTTCCACCGGCAACAGCAGTGACAGCGACAGTAGCTCCGACAGCAGCAGCAGCAGCCGGCACCAGTAGTAGTAGCGAAGGGCTGTGGTTAATCACTATTCTTAAAAAAAATGTGAGGGAATCTTCACCTGTCGTAGTTCTTTAAGTAGTTTAATAAAATAAAATATAAGTAATGTTGTTTATTTTCACCTTTCTTACAAAAACCCATCCCCTGTATATTGGCCTTTCAGTACATAACGGGACAATGGGGGAAGAACATTACATATATCTTACCAGTCTCGACCAAGGAGATATTTACAACAACACAAGTTCAGCATTTACAAACACCATCCCAACACTACATTTAAACCCTTCCATTAAACATGAAGTGGCTTTAGTCAACATACTCCTTCCCAGGCGAATTAATGCCATCATCAAAGATGAGGAGGACTCTGGCATAGATATCTAGGCCTTTTTTAAACGAGGAACTCTTTCTAAGAGTCCAGAACACTTAATATACACCTTCCACCCAAAAACCAACATATTATCAAGAAACATCAAATTCATTACAGACGTAGTTAGTCGGCAAATAACCACCGACATGCAGCTTAGCTTTAGGGATGATTTCAAAATATACTTCTCAGATAAAGAACCAATCCTCACCTATGACCATTCTGTAGAGAGGGTATTACTAGCTTCAATTCTTAACAGTGGAAGTACTGGCTCATTAAATTCTCTCAGCTTTCAATTTAAACACAGAATAACTAATGTACTTGGTTTTGACAGCAGTCGCAAATACACCATTTATCGAGCAAAAACAGATGACATTACGTCACCCTCCAAGACTGTGGCCTTATCGCCCCAGACATTGACGAAGGTTGTGACTATTTATTCATTTATAGTGACGTCATCGCACCTGATCGATACGGAGGGCAGATTGTAAATATCTTAGATGCATTCAATTATCATGACTCATATTCTAGAGGGGCTCACCCTCTAGTGTACAAAACATTAAACACTAACACGTTGGAGAAAGTAAGTATTAAAATAACAGATCAGTTTGGGCGAATGGTTAGTTTTGAAGATGGGAAGTCGGTTACGGCGGTCTTACACGTCCGCCCTAAGGTATAGCAACATATATATATATTTAAAAAAGTGTTTACCCACGACTTAGGTTATTATAGGAAGAGACCTCAGAATGCGTATACCGTTCCACCCGCCATCCCAGAGGGAGTTCGGGGAGATATTCGCTCCTCTCCCTAGGAGACACGGGATGAGAGGGGGGGGGGAGGGGCGATGAATGACATACGCACATTCCAAGCGCCTTATCTCAGATCTGGAGGAGGTTTCTTTGGGACCTTGGCTGGTATTGCTCGATGAGCCATACCATTTTTCATGAAAGCTGTAACACCTAGCGCTATCGATTTTGTGAAAAATGTCCTTGGTGATTTAAGCAGTGGTAAACGGGATGTAAAGAGTGCTCTGAGAACTCACGGTTCTTAAGCTCTTGATGCTCTTAAGAGCGTGGGGAAGAAATTGGTAATGGGGGTAAAATTAAAAGACTCTCTAGACGAAAAAATAAAAATAAAAAATGTAAACGAGGTCTTGGGTATAAAAATGACGTGTTTTCGCTAACATAAGCAGTCATACTTCAACTTTCGGAGGGGATCATGGGGGAGCCTAGCGGAGCTGGGGTGAAAATACTACTAGAATATTATAGCTCTAGTATTATTGACCAATTTCCTAGAAGTAACAGAATACGTAATGTGGAGAGTTCAATTGACTCTACACAGCAAATAGACATTCTTCCTGTCAACCTCCCAATTAATCAACGTTTGCGGGATAATTACTTAGAATTCCGCATCCCTGGAACCCAGGGAGCCTTCTTAGATCTAGCTAATATTGTTATAGATTTTAAGGTATCTTTAACAAAAGATGACGATACCACAAAATTGGAAGAGGATGACCATGTGGAATTTGTGAATGGGTTGTCAAATACCATGTTTAAAGGTATTCAGGTGTTTTTAGGAGAGCAGGTAGTTGAAACAAATACTAATTTTAAATATTGGTCGTTTATTAAATTAATTACCTCCATGCCTCCATCAAAAATGTCTTCCTTGGGGAGAATTGGAGGCTTTCGTAGGGACTGGAGAGATGACGATGGTATAATCACTAATGAGTTTACAAATACTAATTTTACTGGAGCAACCGCCAAGGATAAAAAATTTATGGGTGATTTAAAAAGTAAAGGTTTGTCGATGTGTTTCCCTCTACTGTTGGATATATCATCCCTAGACCAATACATATTAGATAATATAGATGTGCGACTAAGATTGGAGCTCTCTCCCCATGCCTGGGTCCTAAATACAAGTGTGGACGATGGCTCTAAGTATCGCCTGCATATGGATTATGCTAAGTTATGGGTGACGCGGGTGTTCCCCTACCCAAGTGCTTACCTGGCCTTAAACAGCTCACTGTTAGCATCCCCAGGACCCCATAACTTATACTTTCAATAGAACCATTTCTAAAACATATGTCCTAGCAGGGAATCAAACTAGTCTTTTAATTGATCAACCATGGGCACAAGTAATTCCACACAAGATATACATGATAATCGTTCCAATGAATTATTTCGCTGGTCTTCACCAAGGTAATGGATTATATATTGAAAATGCAAAGCTGAAAAGTATTGCTATGTATTTGAACAATAATGCAATTTACCGAATTGGTGACGATTTCCAACCCGTTCTCGCAAATTCGTAAAGTCAATATTGACTTATTAACTACGTGCATAGGTGATATACTAAACATAATAGATACCCTTAAAAAGATTCATAGAAAACACCGACCTTACCTAACCTTGTTAGTATCTTAAGATAAGCATCTTATTGCTTCGTAATTACAATTATTACTTAACCTATACCTATTATAAGTTAGGTAATAATTGTAATTATGAAGCAATAAGATGCTTATCTTAACATACTAAGTAGGTTAGGTAAGGTCGGTGTTTTCTGTGAAGCTTTTCAAGGGAAACTATTATGTTAAGTATGTCACCTATGCACATATTTAATAAGTCAATACTGACTTATTAAATTTGCGAGAACGGGTTGCGATTTCGATAACCATTATTCCCGCCCTTATTACGAAACTTTGAAGACATTAGGCTTAGAGTGTGATTCACTACTGGCCTATGACTCTTTTAATAAAGGAAGATCAATATTCGCCTTGGACTTAACCTCCATTCAAACGAAGGATTCCCTCCCTGTGGAGAAATCTGGCAACTTGTGTATGGAGCTCGAATTTGGTGGTGGTGTTGCATATAACAGACAGGTTTTACTGTTTGGGGAAACGACTGGGGTACTATTCATCGATGGGCAAAGAACATAATGAATTGTTATGATATAAATATTAATTTAAAAAATAATCTAGGGGATCGAGTGCTCTACCTAGGTTGTTATAATGCTGATGAGATAGAACATTTAATTAATAAATATCTCTTCAAGAAAACCTATTGTTTTCATAACTAATATCTTACCATCACACAGCAGAATCACTATGGGACATTGGGTAGGAATTTATGTTGATAAAGTTAAACATCGGATGTTTTTTTTTATAGTTATGCAATATCACCGGTTACTTACGGGCATCATTTTTAAGGATTTATTAAAACTAACAAAATAAGAAAGGTGTTTGGGATGCGCTACAGACTCCAGAGTGATTTTACTCTTGCCTGCGGCCTCTATTGCGTCATATTTGTTCATAGAATAAGCCACCTGGGGTTGCCTTCAACAGTACATTACTTACATAATGTATTTTCAAGCATTGCTTTAAAATTAAACGATAAACGTGCCCTCACTTATGCGAGACGATGTTTTCCTATGAAACATCATTGTGTTAGGACATTTTGTAGAGGTATAGGAGTTGGTTCTTATAGGTGGTGTAGAGAATATTTTTGTTAGCTAGGCAACCTACCTAACAAGGGGTGTAGCCTCCTATAAAAACCACTCTCCCCCACCCATCCCCCTCAGAAGACTGTCTTCCTCCTACGAAATGGAAGGTGTCTCTCAAAAAACCCCTGCGGGGAAGATTGAAGTCCTTGAAGGACCTGGTTAGTATTACCCTCACTTTCTGCTAATAGATTTATTTTATGTTTAGTTCCCCTAATAAAAAAGTTTGTATATCCTCTATTTCACCTCTTATGTTTTTCTCCAGTGCAGTTCTTGTGACCCGTCCACATTTGTAGAGTAGTAATTCTACGTGGGGGGTCTCCCCCAAACAAGATGCTGTTACGTAGTCTAATTGATGATGTCACCTGTAGAGAACACAAGGCCGCTCCTGCAGGGGGAAAGGTATGTATTAGTTGTTCTTAGAGAAAAATAGAATATTTTTCTAATAAAATTTATAATCCTATAAAAAACCTTTAATCACTATAAATTATTTCCCCCATCTCTTTCCAGAACACTCCCGATGAGAGAGAGGAGGAAACTCAGCCAAAAGGTGTCCACACAACTCATCCCACCCCACCAAGAGAGGGGGAGGATGGGGGTCAAGACCTTCCCCCACTCTTCACTGACGAAGAATCGTCAGAATTCTACTCAGACGAGGAAGGGGGGTTGAGGGGGATGCGGAATAAGGGGGGGGTAGGGCTGTAGTAAGTGAAATATGGCAGGAGCACACTGTAAACTACAATTATTAACTAACGTAATTACTTATACATTTTGTGGTTTTTACCTAATAAAGCATTTAATAAATTATTTGATTTTTTTTAACCCTTGGGGGGATATTTATAATTTAATACTCCTATATAAGGGAGGGGCCATTCAGACCTGTTCGGATATATATCCTTAATTAGTCCTATATAATGATGTAGTGTTTAAAAGGAGTGAAATATGGTGGGGGCTCACCGTAGACTACAAATTGAGGTAGGTCTATCTGTCACCTCGCCTCTGATTCCATTGTCTGATAAGTGGGCCTATCTGGCTCACCGACTCTGATTCCATTGTCTGATAAGTACCCCCCATTGTTTGTTAAGTGTGCCTGTCTGGCACGAAATATACTACTCCTGTCGCTCTTTCAAAGTTGTCTAACTCATCCATAACATTCACCACCGAGTCTTCTGTCGACACAAAAATAGTTGTGTCGTGTGCATAACCAACAACAGGAATTGTCATAACATTAGGAAGACAAGGTGGAACAATAAAGTCATTGCTTTTTATTGCCAAGTACAGTGGCTCTTGAAATATAATATACAAAATCATTGAAAAGGGTAACATAACCCTTTTAAAAGGGTTAAACCTTGGGTTAAAAGGTTTTAAACATTAAAAGGGTAACCCTGACGTACAGATCGTTCAACTGGAAAAGGTTTACCTAAGACTCCATTGATACACACGCTGCTCCAGTACTGTTTATAAAGCATATGGATCCAATCAATAAATTCTTGTGCCATTCCTACCCTATCCAATATTTCTAATACAAACTGAACATCAACACGGTCAAAGGCTTTCGACCAGTCGAGGTTCGTCATGGAGGAAGGAACATTATTCTCAGACACATAATACACAACATCCCTAATTACGTTATTACAATTGATTATGGATCTTCCAGGAACACCACAAAACTGCTCCTTTGATATAAATTTATCCATTACAATCCTAAGTCTATTTGCCAGCAATTTCGATATAATTTTATAATCCTGGTTTAGCAAGGAAAGTGGCCTCCAGTTTGTTAGAATATGCAAATCACCCGTTTTAGGTATCATCTTAATAATCCCATGAGATTGTTACAGGCATCCACAGCCTGTCACATGGCTGTCACATGTTAATGCTTCCACTTCACAAGTGGAAGCATTAACGGAAACCCGTTAATGCTTCCTATGCTGTATGCTATACTGCACCACTTGTACAAAGTCTTTACCAATGACATCTCATAGATGGAAATAAAATTCCGGCGGAAACCCATCACAGCCAGGTGATTTACCCTTCTTTAAACTCTTGACCACACTCCACACCTGCTTATCTACATCTTCCAACAATGACATGTTGTCACTCTGGGTTAAAACCCGTGTACATTTTCCAAGGAATTACTCCCGCATACCTTGGTCTACGTTCACTTTTTTGTACAATTTCTCTAATTCACCTCGAACATAACATACAACCCCATCCATATTTGTCATATCAGTCCCATCACCTGCCTTAATACTAGTCACAAGTGCTGTACCCTTGTTATTCTTCACCTTACTTACCAAATAACGAGAGTCTTTCACCATACATCCTATCATTATTCTGGAGGCGAACATTGAGTCCTTCAGATATTTCATCTCGCATTTTGTTAATTCTGTCCTTTAAAAATGTAATTTCTTCATACTTGTATAATCCCATATTGACGTTTGCAAAAAGTTGTTTTAATCTGTGTTGGAATAAGGTTAACAGACCATATTTTTCAGCTGCCTTTCTTTTGGACACTTTCACGAAGACACTTTTGCATGCAATTTTACACATATCCCACCAGTCCAACAGACATCTGAACTTATGTTTTTGCCCAACCAGGTGTTCCCACAATACTTGAAAATTATCATTTACATCTCTACTCTGCAACAGACTGCAATTGAGCTTTCATGACCCTGTCCCCACTTTAACCTGATCGTCAATAACAAGTTTCACCACAACCATCCAATGATCTGAACAGCTGACCGGAACAGTACTGCAAGAGCTAATTTTATCATGTAATGTGTGCATATATATTCTATCAAGCCTAGAACCATAATTCTGGTGAACATATGTGTATTCATAGACATCCCCGTTAATGCTATTCGAATCCTTGAGACCAGTACATTTCAAAAGTGTATTTAAAGCAGGAGATACACATGCGTTCGACTGAATGCTACAATCTCTCACAGAAGTGACAATTAAAGTCGCCCCAAAAAAAACTTTATATGTATCAATTCTGAAAAAATGCAATAACTTTTTAGAGAACAATTCCTCCCTCTCTTTCTTCCTGCTGGTGCCAAAGGGAGCATACACATTAAGCAGAGGAATTATGGTGTTAAAAAAGGAAGTCCTCCCATATAAAACATTACCATTATCATCCATTTCAGTATTAAGAACCTTGATGTGGCTTCGCTTAGCAATCAATATCATCGTACCACCTTTCAACAAGTTCGTTGGATTTATTAAGGTTTCAAAGTAATCAAGCAGCACATCAAGTTTCTTAACATCTTGTACATTATGTTCTTGCACTAAAAGTACATCCAATTTATGATATTTAAACAATGATATCAGCTGCAACTGTTTATTTCTACAATTGAGCCCATTAATGTTCAAAGTAGCACAATTAAAATTAATAGGCTTCCCGAATTTAATTTTGAAAGAAAACAAAATTACTCTTTATCCATCATTATCTCACTTCACACTAACTTAGTGTCTTCTTTCCCTTTTCGAAATCTAAGTGTAATATTTTCCCCTCGCGGCTCGATTCTGTTCATGCTTCACAATATCCCACCATGCCTTATCACTGTTCTCTTTACTATGATCCCTACTCACCTGTTGTACTGTGCCCTCGATATGTTTCGGTGACTCTTCGTGGCTTTGGTTACGGTGAACTTCAACGGTAACCACCTGTTAAATTTTTTCAGAGACTTTTAATTTAGCGGCGCAGTCCTTCATACGTATCAGATCAATACTCTGGTTTAATTTTTTTCCACGTGTCTTTACATGACTGGCTACATAACCAGCCTTCACATAACCCTTACCCTTTCTACCAGACCTTACTGAAGAGGGTGGAGTTGCTCTCTGCACGGACATTTCTACATCACTATCCTCCATGGTGTCATCCTCTACATCCAGTTGACAACCAATTACTTGTTCCATCGTCACCTCACCCGGGTCAGCATCACAGCTCTGGGTAGCGTCAGTGCCTATGTTGTGGGCGTCCACATGTACATTGTCCTGACTTACCTCACCCTCACCAGGGTGAACGACAGCAGGTAAAGCGTCCTGAGCAGTGTCGTCTGCACCGTCCTTGTCTGCTTTACCTTTATCGTCCTGAGCTAAGTTACCTGCACCGTTCTCACTCGCACTGGGAGTCACTCCCACAGACGTTGCACGTACAGAGTTGTGGGTTATTTCATCTACCCTACCTAGAACTGCAGTATTCACAACAGTGGGTTCATTTCCTGTTACACTGTCCTCTACTAATGGCGGAAAGTAATGTTCTCGAAAAATGTTGATCCTTCTGTTGCCTCCACCTGGCAGGCAGCAGCCATGTGACCAGTATGCCCACACATAAATCAAGTTTTCAGTTGTCCACTGTATATAAATTTAAGATAATGACCTGCTACTTACACTGATGAAGGAATATTACGGTGAAGTTCCATCTTTACTGTTCTTGTTCCATTTAAACACCCTTTCCCTGGTCCATAGGTATATTTATTGAAACGAACATTGTCCACTTTCCCATATTGTTCCAGTATGTGTATAATAGTTCCATTCAACATTTTAAAAGATGCATCCTTCACAGAAACGTATGTAAACGTTTTGCTCAAATTAACCACTTGTACTGATCCTTTCCCATTAGGTAAACTGATAATGTCATCATCATACTTCTTTAGAAACTCTGAAAATGTCACATTGTTTTCAAATTTCACCACCACTCTCTTCCCTGGCAGTGGTTGGTAACCAACTGTTTCGTTCGTCTTTATCTGTAACACTGTTACGAATCTATGATTAATTCTACCATTATTCATGATAACTGGCGGGAGGCTAGCTAGTCTTGTGGGTGAGCTGGAGGGGAGGAGACATGTATTGCAGTTAAGTCGGTGTATATTGTTTATTTTGCTTATTACTTAGTTAATTCTCTTGGTAAGACTATTTTGTGTTACCCCATTTGTTCATTCATGTGTTTAAGAGATTGTCTGTGCTCATTAAGTGATTTTATGATATTATTGCATGCTGAAGGATAATTCTGGTCTCTTATAATTTTTACCAATTTATCTGTTTGATATATCTTGTTACCCTTAAGTACAGTATATTGTTTTGCATGTTAAGCAGTGTATTTATTACCATACCATAGACAAACTTTAAGGCAAAGCCAAATTTACTAATTTTTTATCACTGCAAGCAAAAGAACCATACCTAGGCTTCAAGGGATATAACGAAATGAGGCCCACTGTCCTAGATCAGTGATTATTAATTCTCTGTAACGTAATGTACAAATTAACAGTGCAGATTACAAATAGCAATTGCCTTCCTAGGTACTCTGTAATTATCTAGTGACACCTAATGAAGCCTGTGTACATATTCTCTGTTCAATCTGAGCTGCTGTGAAAACTTCTCAATGCTTCACGATTGAGGTAAGTGTTCACCTTGTGCCAGGGGCCAAGCTAAATTTTCAGTGTTTTAAGTGCTAAGTTGTGATAATTGAGCCAACCATGGAGGATCAAGTTGGGTCGTTGTTGGCTAATCAAGACTTTGAGGGAATTAAAACCCTAAAAAACTCTGCCTTAATAAATATGGCAAATAAGCTGGAACTAACAGCCAACAATAAAATGAATAAGGCACAAATATTGAGTGATAGTGATCCATTTAGTAGAAAATGGTGAGTTAGAAGAAATTCTGGATGAGGTACGAGAAGAGAGAAGTGAACAGATTGCTTTAAGGCGTCTTGAGTTGGAATTGCAAGTAGCATATGCTAAGCTTGAGGCTCGAGAGAAAGAATGTGAATTTGAAAAGCAGCAGAACATGTTAGAGATAGAAGCTCAACAGAGAGAGCTTGAAGCTCGACGGTTAGAAATTGAGGCTAAGGTTAGGCAGCAACAGTTATAAATTGAGGCTCAAAATAATAGATTAGTAGCACAGTTGCAATTAGAGGCAACAAAGAAACAACAAGCCGAAGAGCAAACTTAACAATTAGCAATTCAGCAGAGTATGGCTGAAAATAATAACAGGTGGGAGGAACAGAGAATTGCAGCAGGGCAAGGTAACACTACCAATAATCCAGAGAGAACTAATAGTTTTTCCAAGTATAGTAAACATGTAGATTTACCTAAATTCAATGAGGAAGATCCATAAATATTCTTTTTACATTTTAAGAAGTTAGCAGTCAGCATGAATTATCCTGTGGATCAATGGGTTGCCATTATGCAGGGACAATTTACGGTTAAAGCTCAGGAAGTTTTTGCATCTCTTCCTGCTGAGAATTTTCGATTTTAAATTTGTCCAACAGAGTATCTTGAATGCATACCAGCAGATCCCAGAGGCACATAAGACAAAAATTCAGAAGTTTAAAAAGATCCCATGATCACACTATTTCTGACTTTGTACTGGTTAAACTAAATCATTTTGACAGATGGATTAAAACACTTAACATTACAGAGTTTGAGACTTTGAAAAACCTCATAGTAACTGAGGATTTTTTAGGATGTCTACCAGAGAAATTAGCTTTGTTTATGGCAGAAAATAAACAAACCACTGATCTTATAACACTAGCCAAGCAAGCTGACGAGCATGAATTACTTACTAAGGTGCCTTTTCGAGCACCAGTTAATGATTATAATTTTAAGACTAATTATGATGCTCCTAAAAATCATGTTTTCCAGGCCCGACCAGCTACTTCACCTTCTCCCCTGAACCCTTCTCCTGTAAAGCCTAAAATTGAGAAACAGACAGGGTTGTCAACCTCAAGTAATGTAGTGGTAAAACCTGCAGTTGGTTCGGTTGTTTCGACCACTGGCAGATATTGCACGCATTGCAGGAGAAGAGTTCATGTGGTAAATTCCTGTTATGCCTTGCACCCTGAGTTGAGACCAACTGGTCTGTTTATGAGTAGGGGTTTGCATGCCTTTAATGTCCATGTTGCTCCAGTCATGCCCAAGTGGATGACTAATTTTGAACCATACCTACATTCGGGTATCTTATTATGTACTAGTGGAACCTGGAAGCCATTGCAGTTATTAAGGGACACTGGTGCTTCCCAGTCTCTAATTTCTCACTGTGTTCTTACTGATGTTAGCACAGAAGACACTGGTGAGGTAGTGTTATTACAAGAACTTGGAGGTCATGTTCAGCGTGTACCATTAGTTAAAGTTAACCTGAAATCATCTATTACACCGGATTGGTGCACTGTAGCAGTTAGTGAGCAGTTGCCCATCCCTGGGGTTGATATTATTGTAGGTAATGATTTTGACAAGTGTCAAGATAGTGGGACAGATTGTCCTGTCATGTTTACAAACCCTAGTGCAGTACTGGCTCAACCAGATGAGAATGGTGTCATTTATCCAGACTGTGTTATGACCAGATCCATGGGTCACAACCATATGACCCATGACAGAGTGTGTTAAGTCCTGTTACTACCAAGATGGATGTTCTCGAGGCCAGGACCCCTTCAGACAAGGAGATGGAGGTGGACCTTAAGGATACATTTTTACCTCAATCGGATGTCGAGAGTGAGGCCGGTGCCAAAGCCCTGATTTAATCTGACCCAGATGGTCTGGAAGAGGTGGCCCAGGTACCAGTTCCTTGCGCGCTCGCTCCTGCTGTTGAGTTCCAGAGCTTGAGTGAGTTGCAGAGTACTGATCCCAGTCTAGCTGAATGCTATACAGAAGCAGCTGACACTATTGATACCTTGGATGAGAGCACGGGTTGTTATTTCAATGATCGATGTCTGATGAGAAGATAAAGACCACCAGGAACTCCCTCAGCAGATGATTGTGAGCCTAGGACCCAGCTCGTTGTACCAAAGGAATATAGGGAACAGGTATTGCAAGCTGCCCAGGATGACCTGATGGGAGGTCACCAAGGGATTACCAGTATGTATCATAAGATCTGTAATTTTTTCTATTGGCCAAAACTCAAAAAGGATGTGGTCAGATATTGTCACAATTGTGTTGTGTGTCAAACTGTTGGTAAACCTAATCAGATTGTGCCACGAGCACCATTATACCCTATTGTAAGTAGTAGGGATGACCACATACAGACGATATTTTGTCGCTGGGAAATATCGTGTTTATGAGCCAGGGTTTTCAGGTAAATTTAGAAATTCGTGTTTATGAGCCAGGGTTTTTCAGGTAAATTTGGGCAGTCACAGATTTGGAATTAAGGAATTCTTATGAGAAAAATAATTTCCGAGATCTTAGAAGTTTGTTAAATGTTCTTACGATGAAAATAATGTCATACGAGTTTGTTAAAGTTCTTATGGGAGAAATTCAAATTTTTCAGAGTTCATGCCATGAATAAACAGATATTTAGGCCTTATACATTTAAGTAGGATTCTTACATAGAAACTAGTATATGTCTATATAACTGAATCATTACCCTGCCATCCCCCTCCCCCTGCCTTCCCCCTCCCTCCTACATCTCCTGCTCATACCTCACACCCCCTCCCTCCCCCCCTTACCTCACAATCTCCCACGTCACCTGTGTTTACCTTACGCCGCCAGCCAGACGCTATCTTCAGGTCACCTCCATAATCTTATCATTGTGTCTCCGTAATATCTGGACCATCCCTCCCCCCCTCTCTCTCTCTCTCTAGCTGCTACAGTACACCTCTCTCCTTTCATATTTTTTTTTCTTTCTTCGTAAGTCCTTACAGCTATTTTCTGACATCGTATGTTTGCTCCTTTTCATTAAACGAGTAAGTTTTTACACAAATCAACCGAGACGTCTCAATGTAACATTTAATACTGAAGCTGTCTCCGAGACTATCTAAGCTGGCGCAGGCTACCTGCCCCGAGGCCTTCATCACCTGATTACCGGCCCCATCATCTGCCTGTCATTGGCGGCGTTCACCACCGTAATAATTTATATATATATATATATATACATTAGGCGTTAATAAAACATATTTATTTATTTATAATTTATTTAGTCATCTAATTTTAGTTTACGCAATTTTTAATAAAAGAGTTTCAATCCCAGTATTCGCCAATCATTCTCGCAAATAATAAAACAGCCAAAACGCTCACTCAGGGGCACACTAATGTTATTACGCTCATTCAGGGGCCCCTCAGACCACCTAAAGGCCAAAGTCTTAGAAGCCTGCACTTTCAATCAACATTCAGTCTTCATCCTGTTCACAAGGTTCCCCCAGCCTGGTCATATCATCATGTCACTGTGTCCCCCTGTGCCTGTCTCCTCTCAACAACGAAATCGGGCATGTGTGCCAAACAAGATGCAAAACATGCTTAGCTGAGATGTCCATCAACGCTCTTCAAGAATGCAGACTGTACTGTGTAGGATACAACGGGCCTACACCACCTGGACATTTTGACGTAACCTGTACTAGCTGTGGACAACTCTATTGTGCAAATCGTAAGTACCGCTTTTCTCGCACATTCAATAAACTTTCAAAGAAATATATATCTGAAACACACATACATACAGACAGTCAATTTATATATAATATTCTTATTTCAGTTCGTGGTTCTACTTCCTGTCCATACTGTCGTTGGTCCGTTAACCAGGAACCTCCCACCGAAGTCAGAACGTCATTGAACCTCCGCCCAAACGCCATCGCATCATAAATAACCGTACGTTTTCACCGTATTTTTTCGTAATTTAAAGTTAATAATTGTATATTTTAACAAGTGTATAAACAAGTAATATGTACTCATACAGAAAATGTTTCCATTACAGGAGTTCCTATTCGTGATCAAGAGAATTTCATACTTGGTGGAATCAACAACCCAGTTCGTATTATCATTTATCTGTAATTCAGTTTTTCCTCTTATTTTAGACTTTGTTTTTCCTCTTAATGATTCAAAATTCAGTTTTTCCTCTTATTTAGACGTTATTTTCCTCTTAAAGTTACAAACATTGTTTTCCTATTAAGGTTTTAAATCCTCTTAATGTTTTCAAATTTGTTTTTCCTCTTAATGTTTATTCATTGCTAATATTATATTACAGAATCGCCCCTGGATTCAACCCAACCCTCTGAGGGGAGCACGCCTGTACGCAATCAACCCCAGCTTTCTCAGGAACTAGAAGAAGATTCACCAGACGGTAACCTTCAGGCTTCCTCGGATGAAGAAGACAATAAACCCCCTGTTCATAACATATCAGATGAAGAAGAAGTCAACGCTCCAGATTGCCCAGAGGTACATAACATAGTTCATGTTGTTCGGCGAGTGTTAGAAGTTATACACCATTTCGAAGGTGCATTCTCGAGACATTCATTCTCCATTCCTGGCCATTTAGATGCTGACCCTAGTGTGTTTATAAATACGTATAGCGAATTTTTTATAGAATACATAGACAATCAGTTCAGACAAATACAGGAAGAATTCCCTCCCTCATTTCATATTTACCCGGACATAAGCCTAATTTTGGAAAAACTTAATCATGCCGACAATCAATATAAAATATTAGACGAAGTATTTTCAATTAGGGGCGAAACTCAGACTGTTACACAGGAAGAGGTGGAAGTGCTCATAAATTCCTGGGTTGATGAAATGTCCGCTAAAATTGACAAATGCCTAAAAAATGTCCAATCCTCAAGTGTAGGAATTCATTCCATGTCAGGCTTCGCCATTAATTTTTCGCATATCCGCCACCCTATGCAACTTGGATCTTACGTACCTTATCCCGCTAAATTAAGGGGTAAAGACTCAGTATTGAACCCCGAAAGTGAAGGAGATGAGTGTTTGTTGCAGTGCATTGCAGCGTATAAAAACTTAGCATTGGGCAGGACTATGGATAACGTTAGAAAATATTACAAAAACCTTCGATGGTGTAGTAGATTCGTAGAATGGGCAGATGAAATCAGATTCCCTGTATCATTTGATAATCTTAAAAAAATAGAGAAACTTAACAAAATTTCTATTTATATTTATACAGTAACTCATGAAAGTAACAGATACTATCTTAGCTTAGCTAGGAAAAGCCAAAAAAAAGTACGCCGATAAAGTCCCTTTGTTGTTATTGGAAGGCAAGCATCTCTGTCTGATCAAGGCCTTTGATAAATTTGTAAAGAGTATTAACAATAATCAGTATAGAATTCCTAACACAAATAAATTCTGCCGTATTTGCTTTTTGCATGCTCCCCCAGATGAGATTCAGGCTCACGAAGAGTCATGCACTGTATCCCAAGTATTTTCGTTCTATAATCCTAATGAGAAAATAATTTTTAAAAATTATGGTAGGACCTAAAGCCCGACTCACACACCGCATATTATGATTTTGAATATCTTTTAGACCGTTAAAATCCTCGAAGCATGGTAGAATGTAAGCATAAAGCAATTGCCTATGCCTACATGATTTTAGACAGGGAATTAAATGTCGTAGAAACGTATTCATACGTAGGTCCAGATGCGGTTAATCATTTTATTACAAAGCTAGAAACCTCATGGAAAGCTATTTATGCTCAGCTCCCCAACTTCCCTAAGAACTTGTCTAGAGAACAGGAAAGAATGTTTCAAAGTCAAAATACCTGTCAATTGTGTCATCAAACTTTCAAGAATAAGAAAGATAAACATAGACATCATAATCATGCTATTCAGGAAAATAATTACTTAGGTGCTTATTGTGCTCGTTGCAATTTACAATGTAAAAATGCTCGTAGATATTTGACCACATTTTCCCATAATGCAGCCTATGATCTTGGAATTATACTTAAAGAACGGCCCAAAAATCCTCGCCGCGATGTAGAAATTCTAACCAAGGAAGGTTTAAAATTTATGCAAGTCATCGTAGGTGAACTTAAATTCCTAGATAGCCTAGCTCTCCTTAATGGGTCATTAGGAACCTTAGCAAACGAGCACGTTGCCAGTATGAAACCCACCAAGTATACTGAACACATATTAAATGGCATATCCAATGAGGCTAAAGCTCTGTTAATTAAAGGTAAACAAAGCCTATGTTATGATTATATTTCTTCCATGGACGTGTTAGACGAACCTCAGCTCCCGTCGCGAGATAAGTTTTACAATGTTTTACATGACGCTCCACTGTCTGAAGAAGATTATAACAATGCTCTTAAAGTATTTAATTTAGGGAACTGTACAAACCTCAAGGATTACCTCATGTTATATTTAAAAGTTGACGTAGGAATGTTAGTTGATATATTTACACTTTGCCGAACATCACTGAAAGAAATTTATGAACTAGATATTGTTTTCTATGTATTACTTCCTAGTTACGCTTGGGACGCGTTCTTATTTAAATCAAAAGTTGTACTTGACTATGTGTATGATCAGAATGTATATGATTTGTTGAGAAGGAATCTTAGAGGGGGGGTTCACATCTTCCATAAGAGAATTTACACAGGCTGTTAACGAGCACACTACATCTAACCCTAGCTCTGATGACGATACTCACATTTTGTACCTTGACTTCAACAGCCTATATGCAGCGTGCATGACTGAGTTACTTCCCCAGGGAGGGATTAGACAATTAACTGACCTTGAGCGGGATACCTTATTAGGGCAAGGGTTACAACATATCCCCTGTGATCAAGACAAAGGCTATTGGATTTTATGCGATACGAAACATGTATCTCCCGAGGTAGCTAGGTATACTGATGATCTGCCCCTTGTACTGTCTCATACTAATATAACTGAGGAGCTTTTGTCAGAGTACAGTAAGAAAACAATTAACGATGAAAAACGTAAGCTCCCACCTAAAAATACTAAATTAATTGCATTCTACTTGCCCCAAAGCAACTGCTTATTAAGCCTTGATTTCCTGCAATTGCTATTGAAACTAGGACTAGAAGTTGAACGAGTAAAAACAATCTATGAATTTAAACAAGCTCCCTATTTAAAAGATTTTATTTCAACCAACATTCGAGAACGAGCCAATACTACCTGTAAAGTTAAAGGAAAAGCCTTTAAACTCATAAGTAATAGTCTATACTGGAAATCAATGACCAGTATTTCTAGATATGCTAATACCCACCATCTACTAACGACAAAAAGTTACCACTCCTTCTTACATGGGATATCAGATCTTGCAGATAGCCAAGAGGCGTTTATATGAGTTCTGGTATAATGTAGTTAAAGCCCATTATGGGGAGAGAGCTAAACTAATTTATACGGATACAGACTCATTCATATTCACTCTGGCCTGTAAAGATGCTTTCCAAGAAATGACAAAAGCTCCTCTAGTAGATTATATGGATTTCAGTAATTTTGACAAAGATCATCCCATGTATTCAGCTACTCGCAAAGGTGAACTAGGACTCCTCAAGTCAGAAGTAAAGCAGAAAATTATAACTGAATTAATTGCACTCAAGCCTAAAACTTACTCTCTCCTAACCATTGATAATGAACATTTATGTAAATGTAAAGGGATTCCTTATCACCAACAAAAGAAAATAGCACATGCATCTTTTCAGAACACATTAGAGACAAATACAACTTTTAATTTTGTATCCCAATCCATTCGTAATGTTAATGGACAGATATGCACGTGTAAAACAACTAAGCGCGGTCTGTCAGGTTTTGATGACAAGAGGTACCTTATTAGTCCCACAGAGTCATTAGCTTACGGTCACCCAGACATTCCAGAGCGTGAGGTACAGGAAGAGGTGCAGGTAGAGGATCCGTAATTGTAGATAATCCCCAACCAAGACGTCCACTATTCCCCATTTTTAATCTTTTGGAAAAGCGGGATAGAGTCGCTCAGCAATTATTCCCTAACAACAACTAAGTCTGTGTTACTGTATTGTCTATGTATTATCTATAACTATATTCAAATGTCTATGTTATTTGGATATTGTATTGGCTATGATTTGTTACTGTATTTGATATGAAAATGGCTATGATTTATTTTGATACTGTATTGGATATGAAAATGTCTATGATTTAATGGCTATGATTTATTTTGATACTGTATTGTCTATGACTTTGATTTAATGTCTATGATTTATTTTGATACTGTATTGTCTATGACTATGATTTAATGTCTATGATTTATTTTGATACTGTATTGTCTATGACTATGATTTAATGTCTATGATATTTGATATTGTATTGTCTATGACTATGATTTGTTACTGTATTGGATATGTTTAAATGTCTATGACTATGTTCAAATGTCTATGATTTATTGGCTATGTTTGAAATAAAAACTCGAATGTACATTTCGTTTAAATACTCCTTTCATTATATATTTGTAGTTAGTCTATTGAATCCCAGCATCATGGAAGGCCAGAAAAAAGTTATTACTGAAACCCAGTTGAATATATTTAGTGAACCACCAAGAATTATTATTGCTGGATTTTCAAATGGTGGGAAGAGCTATTTATGTGCTAAAATGATAGAGAAATATCAGCAGAACTTTGCTAAAATAATTACCAGCGGAAGCGGGTATAAAGAGTTGAGAACTAATCCACTCATTAAACATAAGATATCTTTTTACTCTGAAATTGTAAACCCTTTAGACGATCGTGATCCAGAGGACACTTCTCATATATTAGTTGTTTATGATGACTTGTATGTTGAATCTACAAACTCTAAAATAGTAAGTGATATATTTACTAAGGGACGGCATGAGAACATCTCTGTTATTTTTATAACTCAAAATATATTTTTCAGTGGGAAATTTTCTAGATCTATATGTTTAAATGCATCTCATTTTATTCTGCTTAAATCAAGAGACTTGTCCCAGATAGAAACATTAGGCAGACAAATATTTGGAAAACAAGATGCCAAGAAATTTTTAGATATATATAAGAAAGTGATTTCTCGACAGTATGGGTATTTACTTGTTGACTTGGGCGTTAAAACACCTGAATCCACAATATTTAGGGGAAATATTGTAAATGAACCCCCTTATGAAATAGTGTATCAATGGTGAACATTACACAAACTCTTAATAAGATATACAATGACCCCAAGTCAATAGGTGGGTTTGGTGGTTTTTTTAAATTTTATAAGTCTGCAAAGAAAACAATCACTGAATTAACTATAAAAGATGTGAAAGATTATTTAAAAACGTCTAATGCTTATACCTTGTGGGATATCTGTGGCTTGACTCATATATTCAATTATTTACTTATTTGGTTTAATAAAAACGAAGGACCACCCACTTTTGAGAAAAGAGGGAAAACTAATAAAAGTGATCATTAGAATAACACTAGAGAACCAGTGTCTATGGATAATTATTAAAAGGATAATCACTTGAAATAAAGAATGGACTGTATTATTAATTAATTAAAGTCAAAGCCTGAAACACCTTCATTGGGGGGGGGGGTTATTTCTAGAAATTCGTATACTTCTAGGAACTAGTGTGGTTCGTCACCATTTCATTGTTGAGTAAATGATATAATAAATCTAAACTACTATAGATTCAAATATAAGAACTCAAATTGTGATTATTAATGATTATAAATTACTGAGCAACAATCAGAGTAAACACATGAATTACCAATCATCATTTCTGGTAATAATCTATTCAATATATTGATCCTACAAGAATTATATAGGAATCAAATCATGTAAAATAAATTTGTACGAAAAAAGTCTTAGCTTTAAGAAAATTTCTATAACATCGTTTTGTCATTCGTCCTCGTGTTCACAGGATCTCCACAAGGAAGGAACTAGAGGTGAATAACGTGAATGAAGAGAAACAACTCGATGACTCCTCGCATACACGCTGAAATTAAAGATTAAGTAGTATTTGAATAGGCTACGTTTTAATCTCAATATTCATAAAACGGGGGAAATGCCGAATTGGTACTAACGTTGTATATTGGGTCTTCTCACTATATAACGACAGACTACTCACAAATATAAAATCTTGTTTGATGCATCAAACGAGAAATCTATACTTATCGTGAGCGTATTGAATACTAAAGTCTGCCGGTATCGCGTCTGCCGGTCCCAGACGTTCACTGCTGTGTACGTGTCTTTGCTGGTTTTGGCTTTAATTGTTGACGCGTTATTGACTGGCTGGGCACTATAGAGCACGCGGAGGAATAATTATCAACTGTTGACTGAGTATCAGCGTAATTCTTGCCGATAAACTCCCCAGTCACTACCACGTGTCTCGCCACTCTTCACGCCAGGGGACCCTCCTCTCGCACAAGCTGTCGTACAATGGCGTCGCCGCCTCCCTCAAACCGTCTCTCGCATTCGCCACAGAAATTATTAATCACAAATAATTCTTTTCCGCACAATTATGGATGTAATACGTTAATGAGAGAGGGGTTGCAATTATAGGGATTTAAATATTATCATTTTATGGTGTTAAACGAGAAATGGAGAAGTTTTTATTTTTCTCCATAACATTCATATGTAACAGAAAGAACTATTACTACAGAACAATTTAGTTAATAAGTCTCAGTTAAAGATTATTGAGAGTTATATTATCCGTAAGTAATTATTACATGGAATACTGATGATTTTAGAGAACCACATTGAATTCTCTAACACATTGGTAATAAACGTGTCTAACTGGACATTATCTGACGCAATGTTGCTGCTCTATTTCATGAGAATTCTAGCATTAATATGCAGATGCAATGGTTAATTTATGTTGACACTACTGTTAGTAAAATTAGTAACTACTGTAGTTAGTATATAATGATAATGATTTATTATAATACAATAGTAGTTTATTAGTGTTGGAAATTTCCAACATAACTCCGGGGGGAGAATTCTCGGGTTGCAGTGCAATGTTGAGTACTGACGTACCTATCCCGAAGTTAGTATTAATGTTAGTATGTTAGTACACACATAACGGATGTCCTGTAATTGTCAAGGACATACAAGAATTTTAAGTCTTGTAAAGAAACTCATGTTGAATGAAACATGGAACTGTGAATCATCTAAAGTTAATGACTAATAAAGCCTACAATATA
The DNA here is from genome assembly GCF_040958095.1 of Procambarus clarkii. Lineage (NCBI taxonomy): Eukaryota > Metazoa > Arthropoda > Malacostraca > Decapoda > Cambaridae > Procambarus > Procambarus clarkii. The sequence goes on from NW_027189196.1 coordinate 716,044, forward strand.
CTCTGTGACTGGTATCGCTATGACATGTAACGTTTATGTTACTAAGTCTTAAAGTTTTGCAAACTCATAGATACTCTAGATGAAATAATGTTATAGTTGATAGCCTACACAAATTAAGGATTAAATCATACAATTTAAAGTAACTGAGAATCCACTGTGAGGTGAATGTCTTGGATCATTGTGACTTGTAACTGATTTGTTACTTGACATCACAACACAGCATCATCATGATTACTCAAATTGTATGAGAAATTATTTGCTCATAGTCAGAGCTATAATAGGCTTGTAGTTTCGGTTTGCATTGTTGAGCAGCTGCTCTAGTGGGGCGGGTGCTCGGTGGAACAGAATCGAAATATTAGATTATTAAGTTATCGGCAATCAGGAACTCTCTAAAGCTTACAATAGACTCAACTACTAGGGTCGCAATGACATGTAATGGTGTATTACGTAATTGCTGAATTATAGGCAAACTCAGAAAAAGTTCCTAAGAACTGATAACATTATTGTATAAGTTGTATTCTACATTATTATACAGTAAAGTATTATTGGGTCATTCAAGATCAAGGAGACTCTGACACTACAGTAAGGTCACTGTCTAGGGTCGCTGTGACTTGTAATTATTGAGTTACTAGACAATAACATCACAGAGCATCATGATCCCCCAAAATCAAATGAGGAAATTTGATTTAATATGTACTGCCGTGCAGTAGTCATTCTGACTGATGATATAACTAAGTTGCTAACTAGCTAAAATAGTGTAATATTAGAGAACTGAAAAGGTTTATTCATTAAAATCAAGGAAGATTCAGTGTCGACAGTGAGATTAGTAGCCTAGTTATTCTGACTCATGAGCTAATTGAATTGCAGCTCATAGGCTTGACACTGTAAACTCATTAATACATCCTCCACCTTTAAATAAAAATTGAGTTTATTAAATCAGTCTCTTTAAGTATAGTCAACTGTAATTAATTGTGAGTACAGACTAGGCTATTACTCAGTTGACACTAACTAAAGTCCCTAAACCTACCTAAATAAATGGTTTAAATTTCTAACCTACCTAAGTAGAGGACTAAGCTAATTGTTATAACTCACTAATTCTTAGTGGAGTTACTCTAGCTAAATTGTGAGCAAAAATGTACTCAAATTAACATTGGGAGCTGTATTGAGCTCGTTAACTGGTTGAGCTATATTAAGCTCGTTAACAGAGTGAGCTATATTGATCTCGTTAACAGTTAACAGAGTGAGCTATATTGAGCTCGAATTAACAGGGTGAGCTATATTGAGCTCGTTAACAGAGTTAACAGAATGAGCTATATTGAGCTCGAACTAACAGGGTGAGCTATATTAAGCTCGTTAACAGAGTGAGCTATATTGAGCTTGAACTAACGAGGTGGAGTATTGTACCGTTCAATTATCATGGCGAGCAATATTGAGCTCGAATTCGCATGGGGAACAATAAAGCACTTACTTATTACGTTAATTCATAGGTGAGCTGTAAGATCAACTCGGGTTATTAGTGCAAGATCCTTGTTGAAGAACAGCTAAGCACGGAATCTAGACAGGTTCTCTGGTGAGCAGTGCTCGAATTAGCGCGGGGAGCATTGTAGCGTTCAATTATCATGGCGGGCAGTGCTCGTATTAGCATGAGGAACATTATATCGCTCAATTATTACGTTAACTCAAAGGTGAGCTATATTGAGCTCATTAAGCATGTTAAGAAACAATGCTGATGTTTAATGATAATGCATTAAACAAAGGGAAACCTAAGGTTGCTGGAAATTAAATTACTGCTACGATTAATCCTATTCAAAGATAATTTGTAACATTTTTCCAACCTAAACGTTTCACGGGTTATTAGTTCTCTGTAGACTCACTTACGTATTGGTAAGTTTGCAAGTTTGTTCGTGCAGCGCTCCTACAATAATTAAGCCGAAACGAAAGAAAAACAACTCAAACAAAAATTGATGTATTTTTCACTAACATTGTGCAGAAAACATTGAATTAATAAGGTTTTCTTGGCAAACCTCAAGCGCAAGTATTGTGGACCTTGGTCTTAGTGAATTTATAATTATAGAAGTTGCTTGATGACTTCATAGTATTGCTAAATTCAGGAAATGCTAGATGCATTGAGTGTAGATTCTCTAGCCTAATATTATTAATTACCTAGGGAGTGCTAGATTCTCTAGCCTAATATTATTAATTACCTAGGGAGACTAAGTGCGGTCAATTATTACTTGTCGAGAATAATTCTAGGTCTGCAGTGGATTCAATGGCTTGGTCGCTGTGACTTGTACTTGTTTAGGTACGGACCACTGGTTTTCCACTGAGAGCTATGAAACATCTCGGCGAATACTAATCGTACTACATTCAATCTGGGTTTATTACTCAGCTGTGTTTCTCCTTTTAGCTGGCTGCTGGAGAATTGATTTACTGCTGACTAATTTATTATTGTTGGCAGGCTTAGGCTTGTTCACATTCAGAACTTTACCAGTAAGTAAGTAGCCACCTGCAGATTGGAGCATATTCATGCCCAATCGTTTAACATGTCCAGTTATGAACTGGTAATAGTAGTCTGCTCCTACTAGTACATTTACATTGTTATGGCGGTCAGACGTTAACTTGTTGTCAGTCAAATTAATTTCACGTTCCTGCAGAAAGTGGGCTGTGTACCCCAGACCCTTAATATTTAGGTCAAAAGGTATTTGATCTACAACAATGGCTTGGATAGCCTTGACATGACTACCTAGTCGTACAAGCGGTTGAACTACTGAGTATTCATGGGTTCCTCGATTTATCATGAACCCTGACAGGTTCAATTTTACCTGTCTGATTGGTTGTAAATTGAGTGCCTCTGCAGCTTTCTGAGTAATGAAAGTTCTCTGAGAACCTTGATCAAATAGTCCACGAGTGGTAATCTTGGCTCCTTTGTTCCTTACTTGAAGTTGGGCAGTAGGCAAAGTTTCATCGACTTGAGATGCTTGTGAAATTACGCTGTACACATCTCATACCTTGCAGCACTGTACTGGTGTAGATTCTCTACCTCCTATTCTAGGATTGACATAATTTGTCCTGACTAATTGGCACAGTGCAGCATGATGCTTGCCCCTTCTACACCTATTGCAGGTGTTCAGTGGGGTGTCACAGCTATTAACATTATGTGATTTGAGACACCTAGTACATTTGTGTAACTGTTTGAGTCGTTTGACTCTTGTGTCTCTATTAGGGTAATTAGTACATTTGTACAGAGAATGTTTTTGATTGCAAAACAAGCACATTCCCCATCCTACAGCTCGTTTAGGGGTTACCGGTTTAGGTAAAGCAGTACCTACAGGTTGTGATGGTTTTGTTGCTTGCATTTGCTTGTTATTTATTTTCTTGTGAGTACTTGGTGTACTCTGGGGAGCAGTAATTTTAGCCTTATCGTAAACGGGGACAAAACCAGTGAGCCACTGTGGCTTGCCCTTACACAAAATCTCCGAATTATGATCCTCTTGCCTTCTTTTACGCACAATGAAGGCATTAGATCTTAATTATGGATGCAATCGGAAACAATAACAAATGACATGTTCTTTTTTTATGGCAATAATTACACTTTCTAACATCAGACGAACTGGTCGAACCTGATGTGGCTCGACTAGGGTTATCAGTACCCTTCGGTTTAGTAGATACCTGGTCAACCCTGGCTATAAGAGCAGACCTGGCATTATGATAACTACTCGGTGGCTTATCAGAACAATACTGCCTAGAAGTGAATGCCTTAGGTGTCATATTATAATTACAGTACGGTAACTTATTAATAGTCTCATGCTCATCCGGCAGCAAAGCTAATTCATGAACATCCTTATATAAAAATTTGCCTGTAGCTAACACCATAGTCAATTTATCAGGCACACAATACAATAATTCTTCTATCAGTATAAGCTGTTTAAGAGAGACAAAATCATGAATGTTCATACTATTTAGCCACATGTCAAAGTTAGAATCTTTTACTCAAGCAAAATCTGTGTCTGTTTGATCAAGTGTGTGCTTTAAACATTTAAACTTTTGTCGTAGTGCCTCTGCCTTGAGTTCGTATGCTTGCAATATCCTTTTCTTTACAGTGGGGCAGTGAAAACTGTCTTCAAATGGTAGGAAGCAAAAATCTCCTGGGCTTTCCCTCTCAACTGGCCTTGCATTGTGGCCACTCAAGAGTACTCTGGCCATTTCAGACTAGTAGCTAACTTGGCTAAGTGCAGGAAAAATAATTCGGGGTCCTTCTCATTAAATTGGATTAGTTCATTCCCTCTAGGGAAATAAATGCCACTACCGGAGCCACTCCCTGAAAAACCCTTACTACCAGCAGATTTTGCGTCTTCGAGTTTTTTCTCATCTAGCTTAATCTGGGCCTCAGCCATCTGCTGTTTAATTACTTTCTGAATAGTTTCTTCCTTTCTCTACTTAGTTTCTTGCTCTCCCTTTAGTGTTCTTCTTAAGCTACTTCTAACTCAGCTTCTCCCTGCTTAGTGACCTCTTCACACTTAAATTTCTTAAGCTCATTTTGTCTGAATTGAAGTTCTAATTCCTGCCTTCTAACTATAGCTGCATTCGCAGCCTCATCAGGGTAAGCCTCTAACACCTCATCATCTAACATACCATCTTCCACCAGATGCAAAGATATGGTCCTCAATAATTTATATTTAGTCATTCTAGGTGCAACATCTAGCTCTAGGACCTTACCCATACAAATAAGAACTGATTTAGGCAAAATCTCAATTTTCTCCAATGATGGATTCAGCAAAATCTCTTTAACTTCTTGTTCCATCTTACCAATTAATCAATAAAACATTTTCCAAAAATATTATTTTCACTAAAATTTTAATATACTGCAACAGCATGACCCCCAAACATGGAAGACACTGACACTTACCTCTATTGTGTAACGTTAGCAGGTGCAGTATTGGACTGTACACTCAACTAAGCTCACTCAGGACTGCACGCGTACTCATATTCAGAGACACTAGGATGCTTGGCGTCTTCGGCAAAAAATTATTCCGGACATTCACTTCAATAGGCACAACAACTAGAAATATAATAATGGATCAGTGCTAGTTGTATCACAGAAAAACAACAGAATGTCACTCACGATCCAGTTCAAATAGTAAACGGCAATGAAGTTACACATTAAAGATAATAATCCTAACACCAGGTTTTCAACAATAATGATCTTGAACACAGGACTGGCATAAAAATGATTCTGATCAACAGGCAATCATTTTACTCATCAACAATGATCCTGGACAGGAACCCCATTTTCCTGTCGTTCCCCGATGCTCCACAGCATCGCTGGTAATAATAATGTGGTCAAAATCTCAGTAAGACCAATTAGCCTTCAACACGTGTCTAGGGGAAATAAACAAAATCACTAAAAATAACTAGTTTACTGGGGCATATAAAATAAGGCACCGTAAAACAAAAAGAAAAGAATAAGTTCTCTACAACTGATACTATTTCACATCAATAACACTTAACTCAAAACACTTCGAGATCATCAGTCATCAGGCACTGTACTGCAAACTCTCTGAAATCATCGTCATGCACTATACTACACACCCTCTGAGCTCGCTGTTACTAGTCTCTATCCTAGTGCAGTGATACACTAGCTCTTGCATGCTTCAAATCAAAGTATTGTACATAATTACAGAATGGTGGTGTCAGAAAATATCACTGGTGGGGTGAGGAGGCCATATCATCCAGTCACTTAATGTCCCCAGAATTCCAACATATAAATCATACATAACATATCAACTACCACCTGTCAAACTGGTGCACATTGGTAGACTGATCCATGACACATCAATACAATAACATTATATACATTTCAACGGTCATTTAACTTTAAAAAAGCCACCCAAATGAGAGCCAGCCGCCGCGCGGCCAACTGCCTGAATCGCCGACCGAGCAGTGACGTCAGAACAGGCGGGAGAGCCTTGTGAGACATTTATCCACCACTGCAAAATACCCTTCACTACTCTTTCCAATATATCTATATCAGAACATGACATTTACAAGAAATAAATCCTTAAACATGCATATAACTTCTATAGTATTATACAATACATTTCCCAAGAAAGTAACAAGTCATTATGTCACACGAAAGCGATTAAATAAATATGTGTGAATAAATCAACAAAGAGTTCATATCCAAGAGACATGGCAACTCTGGCTGGACCAGTATGCAAAATGGGAAGGGGAGAGGGGTGTTTAGGGTGGATTTTAGAACTTTCCGGTCAAGCTCTAATACATCATTATACATTAATAAAGTATATAGAGAATCCCTAGTAACAACACTGTCTATTGGAATATGTTCTCCAAGCACTAAGTACGACCAATGCCAAGTGAAAATAGGCTTTCTCATCCTCAGCTAGGAAACAGATATATCATAATACATCAGGCATATAAAGGTATACAAGGTAAATAGGTATATATAAAGTATATTATGCTGTTTCCTACACTACCTATAAAGTGCTTGGCTGGAATGGGGTGGAGGCGGCAATGGCGGGCTCGATGAGTGGCTGGGATGTTGCCGGTGTGTGGGGTTCCTTTTATACCGTCGTTGGCCCCGCCTACTTCCGGTGGCTAATTTTATAGTGGATGAGTCAGACCCTATTTTTAGACGTGAGATCACTATGACTTCCAACATTACCATATTTGGGCAGGCAGGATACTGTCACTGAGATTCAAGTGATCAGAGTGATGTCATGTCTAAAAACAGAGTATGACTCATCCACTATAAAATTAGCCACCGGAAGTAGGCGGGGCCAACGACGGTATAAAAGGCCAGGAGGAGTGGTGCTTGGCCACTTCTGCAGCCAGCACCAGCTCCAGCCCTTCAGCTCCACCTCAACTTCGGCCTTCGACATCCAAGCAGCCACTTTTCCGGAGCGTCAGGGAGGAGGAACTTTGACCCCCACACACCGGCAACATCCCAGCCACTCATCGAATCCGCCATTGCCGCCTCAACCCCATTCCGGCCAAGCACTGTATAGCACAGTAAAAGCTTTGATATGACGATGTGTACTGAATTTTGTAACTAGCTCATTAAGACTGTAACTTGTTTAGCTAAAAGAATTTTATGTGGATCATCCCCTGAACCCATTATGTCCCTCTGTAATCCTTTCCACTATCGCCTAAAGGACGAGTATTGGGTTATACAATAAATGAACTAAAATAATTTTATCCTAATGTAACATGTTATTTATTTTGTTAATTTATGTAACTTCTGAAATAATCTTTGATAATGAGATGACATTTTTTATTGTTTTCAATGAGTTTATGTTCAAGTTTATTGATTTTTATAAGTTTATATAGCATGAAATAACCGTTCATAACTAAAAAAACTTATGATGAATAAAGTAACTGCTTCTGGTGAATCAATGACTTGTGATATAAAACAGATTATTGATATGAGTATGTATTTGTGTAATATAATAACAACTTGTGACTTGTGAGCTATACAACTTGTGACAAGTAGCCTTGTACCCTGCACTGTAACCAATGTTGTAAACCCATTTTGACATTTTCAAATAAAGTCAGATATATATATATACACACATACCAAAAGAATAAGGGTGGTAGGAGTAGAAAATATCAAAGTGTTCAGTGAGGATCCACAAGGTCTTCTCTGAGCAATCGTTATTTTCTTCTCCGAGGCTATGGGTCCCTACACTTGCACCAGAGGAAGTACCCCTTCTAGGATATATATATATATATATATATATATATATATATATATATATATATATACATATATATATATATTGTCGGGGTTACTCGGCGAGCAACAGTATACTCAAGGTCACTCACCGTAGCCCTGCGGGTCTTCACTCTATCCTCGCGGCGCCACTGTACGCCAGGAGAGTATCCCAGTCAATCCCAACCGGCCTCTGATCGAGAAGGAGTGGGAACACAACTTGTTCACTTAACTATTGTGTGCCTGCCCCGTCATGGGCTCTACTACTAACCACAAGGTCGCCAACTGGTGTTTCCGGTGTCCAGTAACACGTCAGTGGTTTTGTTGAATTGTGGTAACAGTGGCAAGGACACACTCAATAGATCTGATATCAGGCAGGTATTTACTTCTATCGCTCTCTGCTTTCAGGTATTATACAGCCACAAGAAATATGGAGGGGATGATATAAACACCAATGTACTTTGTATTTTACTTAAAACTCATTCAAAGACATCACAAGATTATATCAATAAGCAAACAGCTGTTTCAGGCGGGAGACGCTCGTTCCCACATATAATATGAACTCGCCAAGCTGGCAATGCTCCCCCTCACGTCAATGTCAAAATCAGCTGGGCGGCTACCCCCGCGCGAATGTTATTTCATCTGTTTGTTTGAGGCGTGATGCGCCAGTTTCTTTAAGTTCTCAAAGATCACTAGAAGTTCGAACACACAATATTTGCGACAATAGCACGTAAATACTTTGCTACATTGATCTTGGGCTCAATCAGACATTTCTATATTAAAGGTGACAATAATTCACAGTCATGGTATTACACACTGCCCTTCATTTAATGATAACGTATGCAAGTATATATCACTGGAGTTCTTAGTAATTCCTTTCGTGGGCGATAACACAATTAATCACTGCACACATGAATGATTATTCAATACACGAGCATAGACATATATATATATATGGATGAGTCATAGACATCGATAATGGTAATGACATAGTTACTGGGCACATAGCCTAACTCCAAATACTGGCTTAGTTATATATATATTCTCTCACTAAATGATCATATTAAAGTCTCATTAAAGACATTATCAACACAGTAAATTCATCAATTACTCCGGGTGCCTGCACACGCCAATAATAATCATAAATATCGTGGGTACTCTTTATAGTCCCACTCTGCACACTTGTGCCTTACTGTGACATAGGTGAGCCTTGCTCACGACATACAAAATACTCTGGCTAAATAATATAGCTGACTAAAGGGGAATTGGGAGGGAAACTAGAATCACCTACTTCCACCTATCCTCCGGTGAGAGTTGAGTTGTAGCTCCTGGTCCTGGCTCCTGCCTCATGTAGGGAACGCCCCCACACACACACTGCCGTGTCCTCCAGGAACTCAATCAACGTCCCACCATAAGCGCGTCGTCTCCGTGCCTTTTCACTGCAGGTCCGTGCTCCTCCTCGACTTCTTGTAGGGTTGGAGTTGGTCTCCTGGCCGTCAACTTCTCCTCTCAACTACGGCTGCCTGCCAAAGTCTCGGCTGCAGTCGTTCGGATTCCCGAATAGTTTTCTTCTTCCACTGCTTCCCGGTGGCTCGGTCCAGCCACTACGCCGTCACAAACGGGTGAACTGCCTCGGACGTCGCATACGTCGCTGCACAGACTTCACTTCTTCTTGCACAGTACCTGTCCTGGAGCACTTGTTGCTCAATATCCCGTCGATTCCCTCTCTGGTCCAACACATGAACGAAGAAAGACCTCACAGAGTACTGGCAGACTTCGGGTGACGCGTAAAATCCACGGGAGCGGGAAACAACTGTCAAACTGACAGGACCAATCTTCGCATGTCCAACCACCTTGACGTGTCGTGTCAGACTGATTCCCTCACGGAGGATTGGCCCAGCAACTACGTCATCACCGTGAAGCTATCAGCCGTCGCATACGTCGCTGCCTAGACTTCACCTGCACAACACCTGTTCCTGGAGCACTTGTTGCTCAATATTCTGTCAATTCCTTCTCTGGTCCAACACATGAACGAAGGAAGACCCCACAGGTGATGGCAGACCACGGGTGATGCGTAAATCCTCCGGAGTCGGGGTAAACTGTCCAACTGACAGGACCCCCCAGCGCACGTCCCACCTCCTTGATGTGCTGTCTTAGACTGATGGCGCCAGCGCGGCGCGATGACCGGACCCCCCTTCCTTCGTGACGTCACATTCGCCATGGGAGGTTTTCATTGGCTCCCTGTGCCACGTCGCTGTCTGTGACCAATCTGGTGTCACTGACGTCACACAGTTTTGGCGGGAAAACAGAAGAGCCAGCACCATATTGGCTTCCTAAAGGGCCTAAACCACAGGCCAAAATACTCTTCTTTTATCAATTTCTCGGCACTTCGAGAACACTTCATTCTCCTACACATATCAAATTGATGCCTGCGACGTAGAGAACGCTCAGGTAAAGTTTACATGACTCTTACTGCAGGCGTGGGAGAAATATAAGGGGGGGAACACCTTCACAATATACATATATATATATATATATATATATATATATATATATATATATATATACATATATATATATATATATATATACATGTATATATATATATATATATATATATATATATATATATATATATATATATATATATATATATATATATATATATATATATATAACTATCTTTTTTGACCCTTCTATGCACATATCCCTTTCGAGAATTCTATTGTGAAAAATTTGACATCAAAATTAATGACGTAGAACGAAAATTATATAGTGAGAAAACTGAAAAGATTATACACCTTTTAGTGTAGGAGAGCTCTCACAGGAAATGTCAGGCCCACTCACTGTAGGTTGCGCTGGAGATCGCCTGGTGGGCCAGGCCAACGACTGCCTATATTCTTTTAGAGAAACTCATGAAATACAAAATTAATGCCAACCATAGAATTTTATTTTAAATGTGCTTAACAGCTTTTCCAATACCCAACTGTTTCTTATAATGTTGCGATCATCTACGAAAATCATTAAAAACGCGATTGGAGCCATATTAAGAGAGGTATAGAGATATAATGTTTCATAACGATCTTAATATGCTCTAGGATGCCTAAAATTTCCCATACGTGTCTAATCTAGCTTTGTGGCCTGCATAACTGTATGCAGATAATAGAAATCTAAACTCTTATTCGTTCTTTTTTTTATTCAGTAAATACTATAATATTATTATTTAATACTTACAAAAAAAGAAATAGAGAGTATAGTTACATATATACTGGTTGAAATTTTATTTTCGTCCAATGTGTGTGTGTGTGCTCACATTGTTGTGCTTGGGGTTGATTGAGCATAGGCTCTTTGGCCCCATGCAAATTCTTGAGCCTTATGGGCTCTATCATATCTACATTTGAAACTGTGTATTGGATCTGCCTCAATCTCAGCACTGTGTAATGTATTCCGTCTGCTAGGTATTCTGGCACTTTTCTTTCTACACTCAAGTTTTCCAAAGCCTCATCAATTATTTACCAAAAAAAAACGATTCCTTTCAACTCTCAGATTTCATGAAATTTCTTACCTGGGGTATCTCTCTCTCTATCTCTCACTCTTACAACTGAATCAAGAAAAAATATAACAATGATATCAACTCATAACTTAATATTCTCTAGGATGCCTAAAATTGGCCACACGTGTCTAATCAAACTTTGTGGCCTGCGTAACTGTATACAGTATGTATAAAACTAAATTCTTATTCTTTATTTTTTCATTTTAATAATTAAATAATATAATATTATTATTTATTAGTTACAAAAAAAAAAAGAAATAGCGAGTATAGTTTCATATATACTGGTGGAAATTTTATTTTCATCCGGTGTGTGTGTGTGTGTATGTGTGCTTAGCTAGTTGTGCTAGGGGATGATTGAACATAGGCTCTTTGGCCCCGTGTAAATTTCTGAGCCTAATGGAATTAATCATATCTACAGTATATATAAATCTAAACTCTTATTCGTTGTTTTCTTTATTAAGTAAATAATATGATATTATTATTTAATACTTACCAAAAAAATAGAGAGTATAGTTACATATATACTGGGTGAAATTTTATTTTCATCCAGAGTGTGTGTGTGTGTGCTCACATTGTTGTGCTTGGGGTTGATTGAGCATAGGCTCTTTGGCCCCATGCAAATTCTTGAGCCTTATGGGCTCTATCATATCTACATTTGAAACTGTGTATTGGATCTGCCTCAATCTCAGCACTGTGTAATGTATTCCGTCTGCTAGGTATTCTGGCACTTTTCTTTCTACACTCAAGTTTTCCAAAGCCTCATCAATTATTTACCAATAAAAAACGATTCCTTTCAACTCTCAGATTTCATGAAATTTCTTACCTGGGGTATCTCTCTCTCTATCTCTCACTCTTACAACTGAATCAAGAAAAAATTTAACAATGATATCAACTCATAACTTAATATTCTCTAGGATGCCTAAAATTGGCCACACGTGTCTAATCAAACTTTGTGGCCTGCGTAACTGTATACAGTATGTATAAAACTAAATTCTTATTCTTTATTTTTTCATTTTAATAATTAAATAATATAATATTATTATTTATTAGTTACAAAAAAAAAAGAAATAGAGAGTATAGTTTCATATATACTGGTGGAAATTTTATTTTCATCCGGTGTGTGTGTGTGTGTGTGTATGTGTGCTTAGCTAGTTGTGCTAGGGGATGATTGAACATAGGCTCTTTGGCCCCGTGTAAATTTCTGAGCCTAATGGAATTAATCATATCTACAGTATATATAAATCTAAACTCTTATTCGTTGTTTTCTTTATTAAGTAAATAATATGATATTATTATTTAATACTTACCAAAAAAATAGAGAGTATAGTTACATATATGCTGGGTGAAATTTTATTTTCATCCAGAGTGTGTGTGTGTGTGCTCACATTGTTGTGCTTGGGGATGATTGAGCTTAGGCTCTTTGGCCCCATGCAAATTCTTGAGTCTTATGGAATCAATCATATCTACATTTGAAACTGTGTATGGGAGCTGCCTCAATCTCAGCACTGTGTAATGCATTCCCTTCTGTTAGGTACTCTGGCACTTTTCTTTCTACACTCAAGTTTTCCAAAGCCTCGCCTAACAATTACCAACAAAACCATTCCTTTCAACTCTCAGATTTCATGAAATCTATTATCTGGGGTATCACTCTCTCTCTCTCTCTCTCTCTCTTTCTTACAACTGAGTCAAGAAAAAATATAACAATGACATCAACTCATAACCTAATATTCTCTAGGATGCGTAATATTGGCCACATGTGTCTAATCTAACTTTGTGGCCTGCGTAACTGTATACAGTATGTATAAAACTAAATTCTGATTCTATATTTTTTAATTTTAATAATTATATTATATAATAATATTATTATTTAATACTTACAAAAAAAAATAGAGAGTATAGTTACATACATACTGGTTGAAATTTTATCTTCATCCAGTGTATGTGTATGTGTGCTCAGCTAGTTTTGCTTGGTGATAATTGAGCATAGGCTCTTTGGCCCCATGCAAATTCCTGAGCCTAATGGAATCAGTCATATCTACATTTGAAACTGTGTATGGGAACTGCCTCAATCTCAGCACTGTGTAATGCATTCCGTCTGTTAGGTACTCTGCAACTTTTCTTTCTACATTCAAGTTTTCTAAAGCCTCACCAAACATTTACCAACAAAACAATTCCTTTCAACCCTCAGATTTCATGAAATCTTTTATCTGTCTCTCTGTCTCTCTGTCTCTCTGTCTCTCTCTCTCTCTGTCTCTCTCTCTCTCTCTCTCTCTCTCTCTCTCTCTCTCTCTCTCTCTCTCTCTCTCTCTCTCTCTCTCTCTCTCTCTCTCTCTCTCTCTCTCTCTCTCTCTCTCTCTCTCTCTCTTTCTTACAACTGAGTCAAGAAAAAATAGAACAACGACAACTCATAACTTCATATTCTCTAGGATGCCTAAAATTGACCACACGTGTCTAACCTAGCTTTGTGCCTGCATAACTGTGTAAAGTACACATAAAACTAAATTTTTATTCTTTCTTTTTTTATTTTATTAATTAAATAATAAAATAATATTATTTTTATAATACTTAAAAAAAAAAGAAATAGAGAGGATAGTTACATATATACTGGTTGAAATTTTATTTCCATATTACCTGTGTGTACTCACCTTGTTGTGTTTGCAGGGGGTTGAGCTCTGGTTCTTTGGTCCCGCCTCTCAACCGTCATTCAACAGGTGTATAGATTCCTGAGCCTATTGGGCTCTATCATATCTACATTTGAAACTGTGTATGGAGTCAGCCTCCACCACATCACTTCCTATTGCATTCCATTTGTCAACCACTCTGACACTAAAAAAGTTCTTTCTAATATCTCTGTGGCTCATTTGGGCGCTTAGTTTCCACCTGTGTCCCCTTGTGCGTGTGCCCCTTGTGTTAATTAGCCTGTCTTTATCTACCCTATCAATTCCCTCGAGAATCTTGAATGTAGTGATCATGTCCCTCCTAACTCTTCTGTCTTCCAGCGAAGTGAGGTTCAATTCCCGCAGTCTCTCCTCGTAGCTCATACATCTCAGCTCAGGTACTAGTCTGGTGACAAATCTTTGTACCTTTTCCAGTTTAGTCTT
>NW_027189197.1:667500-728695 GCF_040958095.1 Procambarus clarkii
ATTTCTGACATTTTGTAAACTGCAGGGGGGGTTTGGGCAAAATATGACCCATCGCCGTTTACAGTAATTGGCATATTTTCGATATGAAACGTCGTAATTTGAAACTGAAAATAGGTGCAGAGAGTCAGAATTCGGCTCAAAAATCACGCTCAGGAGACAAATTTCCGACATTTCAGACATTTTGAAAACTGCAGGGGGGTTTGGGCAAAATATGACCCATCGCCGTTTTCAGTAATTGGCATATTTTCGGTATAAAAAAAAGTAATTTGTAACTGAAAATAGGTGCAGAGAGTCAGAATTCGGATAAAAAATCACGCTCAGGAGTCAAATTTCCGACATTTCAGACATTTTTAAAACTGCAGGGGGGTTTGGGCAAAATATGACCCATCGCCGTTTACAGTAATTGGCATATTTTCGGTATGAAACGTCGTATTTTGAAATTGAAAATTGGTGCAGAGAGTCAGAATTCGGCTCAAAAATCACGCTAAGGAGTCAAATTTCCGACATTTCAGACATTTTAAAAACTGCAAGGGGGTTTGGGCAAAATATGACCAAACAGTTTTCAGTAATTGACATATTTTCGGTATGAAACATTCGTAATTTGAAACTGAAAATAGGTGCAGAGAGTCAGAATTCGGCTCAAAAATCATGCTCAGGAGTCAAATTTCCGACATTTCAGACATTTTGAAAACTGCAGGGGGGTTTGGGAAAAATATGACCCATCGCCGTTTACAGTAATTGGCATATTTTCGTTATGAAACGTCGTAATTTGAAACTGAAAATAGGTGCAGAGAGTCAAAATTCGGCTCAAAAATCACGCTCAGGAGTAAAATTTCCGACATTTCAGACATTTTAAAAACTGTAGGGGGTTTGTGCAAAATATGACCCATCGCTGTTTTCAGTAATTGGCATATTTTCGGTATGAAACGTCGTAATTTGAAACTGAAAATAGGTGCAGAGAGTCAGAATTCGGCTCAAAAATCACGCTCAGGAGTCAAATTTCCGACATTTCAGACATTTTGAAAACTGCAGGGGGGTTTGGGCAAAATATGACCCATTGCCGCTTACAGTAATTGGCATATTTTCGGTATGAAACGTCGTAATTTGAAACTGAAAATAGGTGCAGAGAGTCAGAATTCGGCTCAAAAATCATGCTCAGGAGTCAAATATCCGACATTTCAGACATTTTGAAAAGTGCAGGGGGGTTTGGGAAAAATATGACCCATCGCCGTTTACAGCAATTGGCATATTTTCGGTATGAAACGTTGTAATTTGAAACTGAAAATAGGTGCAGAGAGTCAGAATTCGGCTCAAATATCACGCTCAGGAGTAAAATTTCCGGCATTTCAGACATTTTAAAAACTGCAGGGGGGTTTGTGCAAAATATGACCCATCGCTGTTTTTAGTTATTGGCATATTTTCGGTATGAAACGTCGTAATTTGAAACTGAAAATAGGTGCAGAGAGTCAGAATTCGTCTCAAAATCACGCTCAGGAGTCAAATTTCCGACATTTCAGACATTTTGAAAACTGCAGGGGGGTTTGAGCAAAATATGACCCTTCGCCGTTTTCAGTAATTGGCATATTTTCGGTATAAAAAGTAGTAATTTGAAACTGAAAATAGGTGCAGAGAGTCAGAATTCGGCTCAAAAATCACGCTCAGGAGTCAAATTTCCGACATTTCAGACATTTTGAAAACTGCAGGGGGGTTTGGGCAAAATATGACCCATCGGCTTTTTCAGTAATTGGCATATTTTCGGTATAAAAAGTCGTAATTTGAAACTGAAAATAGGTGCAGAGAGTCAGAATTCGGATAAAAAAATCACGCTCAGTAGTCAAATTTCTGACATTTCTGACATTTTGAAAACTGCAGGGGAGGTTTGGGCAAAATATGACCCATCGTTGTTTTCAGTAATTGGCATATTTTCAGTATGAAACGTCGTAATTTGAAACTGAAAATAGGTGCAGAGAGTCAGAATTCGGCTCAAAAATCACGCTCAGGAGTCAAATTTCCGACATTTCAGACATTTTGAAAACTGCAGGGGGGTTTGGGCAAAATTAGACCCATCGCCGTTTTCAGTAATTGGCATATTTTCGGTATAAAAAGTCGTAATTTGTAACTGAAAATAGGTGCAGAGAGTATGAATTCGGATTAAAAATCACGCTCAGGAGTCAAATTTCCGACATTTCAGACATTTTGAAAACTGCAGGGGGGTTTGGGCAAAATATGACCCATCGCCGTTTACAGTAATTGGCATATTTTCGGTATGAAACGTCGTATTTTGAAACTGAAAATTGGTGCAGAGAGTCAGAATTCGGCTCAAAAATCACGCTCAGGAGTAAAGTTTCCGACATTTCAGACATTTTGAAAACTGCAGGGGGGTTTGGGCAAAATATGACCCATCGCCGTTTTCAGTAATTGTCATATATTCGGTATGAAACGTCGTAATTTGAAACTGAAAATAAGTGCAAAGAGTTAGAATTCGGCTCAAAAATCACGCTCAGGAGTCATATTTACGACATTTCAGATATTTTGAAAACTGCAGGGGGGTTTGGGCAAAATATGACCCATCGCAATTTTCAGTAATTGGCATATTTTCGGTATAAAATTCGTAATTTGAAACTGAAAATCGGTGCAGAGAGTCAGAATTCGACTCAAAAATCACGTTCAGGAGTCAAATTTCCGACATTTCAGACATTTTGAAAACTGCAGGTGGGTTTGGGCAAAATATGACCCATCGGCTTTTTCAGTAATTGGCATATTTTCGGTATAAAAAGTCGTAATTTGAAACTGAAAATAGGTGCAGAGAGTCAGAATTCGGCTCAAAAATCACGCTCAGGAGTCAAATTTCCGACATTTCAGACATTTTGAAAACTGCAGGGGGGTTTGGGCAAAATATGACCCATCGCCGTTTTCAGTAATTGGCATATTTTCGGTATAAAAAAAAGAAATTTGTAACTGAAAATAGGTGCAGAGAGTCAGAATTCGGATAAAAAAATCACGCTCAGTAGTCAAATTTCCGACATTTCTGACATTTTGTAAACTGCAGGGGGGGTTTGGGCAAAATATGACCCATCGCCGTTTACAGTAATTGGCATATTTTCGATATGAAACGTCGTAATTTGAAACTGAAAATAGGTGCAGAGAGTCAGAATTCGGCTCAAAAATCACGCTCAGGAGACAAATTTCCGACATTTCAGACATTTTGAAAACTGCAGGGGGGTTTGGGCAAAATATGACCCATCGCCGTTTTCAGTAATTGGCATATTTTCGGTATAAAAAAAAGTAATTTGTAACTGAAAATAGGTGCAGAGAGTCAGAATTCGGATAAAAAATCACGCTCAGGAGTCAAATTTCCGACATTTCAGACATTTTGAAAACTGCAGGGGGGTTTGGGCAAAATATGACCCATCGCCGTTTACAGTAATTGGCATATTTTCGGTATGAAACGTCGTATTTTGAAATTGAAAATTGGTGCAGAGAGTCAGAATTCGGCTCAAAAATCACGCTAAGGAGTCAAATTTCCGACATTTCAGACATTTTAAAAACTGCAAGGGGGTTTGGGCAAAATATGACCAAACAGTTTTCAGTAATTGACATATTTTCGGTATGAAACATTCGTAATTTGAAACTGAAAATAGGTGCAGAGAGTCAGAATTCGGCTCAAAAATCATGCTCAGGAGTCAAATTTCCGACATTTCAGACATTTTGAAAACTGCAGGGGGGTTTGGGAAAAATATGACCCATCGCCGTTTACAGTAATTGGCATATTTTCGTTATGAAACGTCGTAATTTGAAACTGAAAATAGGTGCAGAGAGTCAAAATTCGGCTCAAAAATCACGCTCAGGAGTAAAATTTCCGCCATTTCAGACATTTTAAAAACTGTAGGGGGTTTGTGCAAAATATGACCCATCGCTGTTTTCAGTAATTGGCATATTTTCGGTATGAAACGTCGTAATTTGAAACTGAAAATAGGTGCAGAGAGTCAGAATTCGGCTCAAAAATCACGCTCAGGAGTCAAATTTCCGACATTTCAGACATTTTGAAAACTGCAGGGGGGTTTGGGCAAAATATGACCCATTGCCGCTTACAGTAATTGGCATATTTTCGGTATGAAACGTCGTAATTTGAAACTGAAAATAGGTGCAGAGAGTCAGAATTCGGCTCAAAAATCATGCTCAGGAGTCAAATATCCGACATTTCAGACATTTTGAAAAGTGCAGGGGGGTTTGGGAAAAATATGACCCATCGCCGTTTACAGCAATTGGCATATTTTCGGTATGAAACGTTGTAATTTGAAACTGAAAATAGGTGCAGAGAGTCAGAATTCGGCTCAAAATCACGCTCAGGAGTCAAATTTCCGACATTTCAGACATTTTGAAAACTGCAGGGGGGTTTGAGCAAAATATGACACTTCGCCGTTTTCAGTAATTGGCATATTTTCGGTATAAAAAGTAGTAATTTGAAACTGAAAATAGGTGCAGAGAGTCAGAATTCGGCTCAAAAATCACGCTCAGGAGTCAAATTTCCGACATTTCAGACATTTTGAAAACTGCAGGGGGGTTTGGGCAAAATATGACCCATCGGCTTTTTCAGTAATTGGCATATTTTCGGTATAAAAAGTCGTAATTTGAAACTGAAAATAGGTGCAGAGAGTCAGAATTCGGATAAAAAAATCACGCTCAGTAGTCAAATTTCTGACATTTCTGACATTTTGAAAACTGCAGGGGAGGTTTGGGCAAAATATGACCCATCGTTGTTTTCAGTAATTGGCATATTTTCAGTATGAAACGTCGTAATTTGAAACTGAAAATAGGTGCAGAGAGTCAGAATTCGGCTCAAAAATCACGCTCAGGAGTCAAATTTCCGACATTTCAGACATTTTGAAAACTGCAGGGGGGTTTGGGCAAAATTAGACCCATCGCCGTTTTCAGTAATTGGCATATTTTCGGTATAAAAAGTCGTAATTTGTAACTGAAAATAGGTGCAGAGAGTATGAATTCGGATTAAAAATCACGCTCAGGAGTCAAATTTCCGACATTTCAGACATTTTGAAAACTGCAGGGGGGTTTGGGCAAAATATGACCCATCGCCGTTTACAGTAATTGGCATATTTTCGGTATGAAACGTCGTATTTTGAAACTGAAAATTGGTGCAGAGAGTCAGAATTCGGCTCAAAAATCACGCTCAGGAGTCAAATTTCCGACATTTCAGACATTTTAAAAACTGCAAGGGGGTTTGTGCAAAATATGACCAAACAGTTTTCAGTAATTGGCATATTTTCGGTATGAAACATTCGTAATTTGAAACTGAAAATAGGTGCAGGGAGTCAGAATTCGGCTCAAAAATCATGCTCAGGAGTCAAATTTCCGACATTTCAGATATTTTGAAAACTGCAAGGGGGTTTGGGAAAAATATGACCCATCGCCGTTTTCAGTAATTGGCATATTTTCGGTATAAAAAGTAGTAATTTGAAACTGAAATTAGGTGCAGAGAGTCAGAATTCGGCTCAAAAATCACGCTCAGGAGTCAAATTTCCGACATTTCAGACATTTTAAAAACTGCAAGGGGGTTTGGGCAAAATATGACCAAACAGTTTTCAGTAATTGGCATATTTTCGGTATGAAACATTCGTAATTTGAAACTGAAAATAGGTGCAGAGAGTCAGAATTCGGATAAAAAATCACGCTCAGGAGTCAAATTTCCGACATTTCAGACATTTTAAAAACTGCAGGGGGGTTTGTGCAAAATATGACCCATCGCTGTTTTTAGTAATTGGCATATTTTCGGTATGAAACGTCGTAATTTGAAACTGAAAATAGGTGCAGAGAGTCAGAATTCGGCTCAAAAATCACGCTCAGGAGTAAAATTTCCGACATTTCAGACATTTTGAAAACTGCAGTGGGGTTTGGGCAAAATATGACCCATCGCCGTTTTCAGTAATTGGCATATTTTCGGTATAAAAAGTAGTAATTTGAAACTGAAAATAGGTGCAGAGTCAGAATTCGGCTCAAAAATCACGCTCAGGAGTAAAGTTTCCGACATTTCAGACATTTTGAAAACTGCAGGGGGGTTTGGGCAAAATATGACCCATCGCCGTTTTCAGTAATTGTCATATATTCGGAATGAAACGTCGTAATTTGAAACTGAAAATATGTGCAAAGAGTTAGAATTCGGCTCAAAAATCACGCTCAAGAGTCATATTTACGACATTTCAGATATTTTGAAAACTGCAGGGGGGTTTGGGCAAAATATGACCCATCGCAATTTTCAGTAATTGGCATATTTTCGGTATAAAAAGTCGTAATTTGAAACTGAAAATCGGTGCAGAGAGTCAGAATTCGACTCAAAAATCACGTTCAGGAGTCAAATTTCCGACATTTCAGACATTTTGAAAACTGCAGGTGGGTTTGGGCAAAATATGACCCATCGGCTTTTTCAGTAATTGGCATATTTTCGGTATAAAAAGTCGTAATTTGAAACTGAAAATAGGTGCAGAGAGTCAGAATTCGGCTCAAAAATCACGCTCAGGAGTCAAATTTCCGACATTTCAGACATTTTGAAAACTGCAGGGGGGTTTGGGCAAAATATGACCCATCGCCGTTTTCAGTAATTGGCATATTTTCGGTATAAAAAAAAGAAATTTGTAACTGAAAATAGGTGCAGAGAGTCAGAATTCGGATAAAAAAATCACGCTCAGTAGTCAAATTTCCGACATTTCTGACATTTTGTAAACTGCAGGGGGCGTTTGGGCAAAATATGACCCATCGCCGTTTACAGTAATTGGCATATTTTCGATATGAAACGTCGTAATTTGAAACTGAAAATAGGTGCAGAGAGTCAGAATTCGGCTCAAAAATCACGCTCAGGAGACAAATTTCCGACATTTCAGACATTTTGAAAACTGCAGGGGGGTTTGGGCAAAATATGACCCATCGCCGTTTTCAGTAATTGGCATATTTTCGGTATAAAAAAAAGTAATTTGTAACTGAAAATAGGTGCAGAGAGTCAGAATTCGGATAAAAAATCACACTCAGGAGTCAAATTTCCACATTTCAGACATTTTAAAAACTGCAAGGGGGTTTGGGCAAAATATGACCAAACAGTTTTCAGTAATTGACATATTTTCGGTATGAAACATTCGTAATTTGAAACTGAAAATAGGTGCAGAGAGTCAGAATTCGGCTCAAAAATCATGCTCAGGAGTCAAATTTCCGACATTTCAGACATTTTGAAAACTGCAGGGGGGTTTGGGAAAAATATGACCCATCGCCGTTTACAGTAATTGGCATATTTTCGTTATGAAACGTCGTAATTTGAAACTGAAAATAGGTGCAGAGAGTCAAAATTCGGCTCAAAAATCACGCTCAGGAGTAAAATTTCCGACATTTCAGACATTTTAAAAACTGTAGGGGGTTTGTGCAAAATATGACCCATCGCTGTTTTCAGTAATTGGCATATTTTCGGTATGAAACGTCGTAATTTGAAACTGAAAATAGGTGCAGAGAGTCAGAATTCGGCTCAAAAATCACGCTCAGGAGTCAAATTTCCGACATTTCAGACATTTTGAAAACTGCAGGGGGGTTTGGGCAAAATATGACCCATTGCCGCTTACAGTAATTGGCATATTTTCGGTATGAAACGTCGTAATTTGAAACTGAAAATAGGTGCAGAGAGTCAGAATTCGGCTCAAAAATCATGCTCAGGAGTCAAATATCCGACATTTCAGACATTTTGAAAAGTGCAGGGGGGTTTGGGAAAAATATGACCCATCGCCGTTTACAGCAATTGGCATATTTTCGGTATGAAACGTTGTAATTTGAAACTGAAAATAGGTGCAGAGAGTCAGAATTCGGCTCAAATATCACGCTCAGGAGTAAAATTTCCGGCATTTCAGACATTTTAAAAACTGCAGGGGGGTTTGTGCAAAATATGACCCATCGCTGTTTTTAGTTATTGGCATATTTTCGGTATGAAACGTCGTAATTTGAAACTGAAAATAGGTGCAGAGAGTCAGAATTCGGCTCAAAATCACGCTCAGGAGTCAAATTTCCGACATTTCAGACATTTTGAAAACTGCAGGGGGGTTTGAGCAAAATATGACCCTTCGCCGTTTTCAGTAATTGGCATATTTTCGGTATAAAAAGTAGTAATTTGAAACTGAAAATAGGTGCAGAGAGTCAGAATTCGGCTCAAAAATCACGCTCAGGAGTCAAATTTCCGACATTTCAGACATTTTGAAAACTGCAGGGGGGTTTGGGCAAAATATGACCCATCGGCTTTTTCAGTAATTGGCATATTTTCGGTATAAAAAGTCGTAATTTGAAACTGAAAATAGGTGCAGAGAGTCAGAATTCGGATAAAAAAATCACGCTCAGTAGTCAAATTTCTGACATTTCTGACATTTTGAAAACTGCAGGGGAGGTTTGGGCAAAATATGACCCATCGTTGTTTTCAGTAATTGGCATATTTTCAGTATGAAACGTCGTAATTTGAAACTGAAAATAGGTGCAGAGAGTCAGAATTCGGCTCAAAAATCACGCTCAGGAGTCAAATTTCCGACATTTCAGACATTTTGAAAACTGCAGGGGGGTTTGGGCAAAATTAGACCCATCGCCGTTTTCAGTAATTGGCATATTTTCGGTATAAAAAGTCGTAATTTGTAACTGAAAATAGGTGCAGAGAGTATGAATTCGGATTAAAAATCACGCTCAGGAGTCAAATTTCCGACATTTCAGACATTTTGAAAACTGCAGGGGGGTTTGGGCAAAATATGACCCATCGCCGTTTACAGTAATTGGCATATTTTCGGTATGAAACGTCGTATTTTGAAACTGAAAATTGGTGCAGAGAGTCAGAATTCGGCTCAAAAATCACGCTCAGGAGTCAAATTTCCGACATTTCAGACATTTTAAAAACTGCAAGGGGGTTTGTGCAAAATATGACCAAACAGTTTTCAGTAATTGGCATATTTTCGGTATGAAACATTCGTAATTTGAAACTGAAAATAGGTGCAGGGAGTCAGAATTCGGCTCAAAAATCATGCTCAGGAGTCAAATTTCCGACATTTCAGATATTTTGAAAACTGCAAGGGGGTTTGGGAAAAATATGACCCATCGCCGTTTTCAGTAATTGGCATATTTTCGGTATAAAAAGTAGTAATTTGAAACTGAAATTAGGTGCAGAGAGTCAGAATTCGGCTCAAAAATCACGCTCAGGAGTCAAATTTCCGACATTTCAGACATTTTAAAAACTGCAAGGGGGTTTGGGCAAAATATGACCAAACAGTTTTCAGTAATTGGCATATTTTCGGTATGAAACATTCGTAATTTGAAACTGAAAATAGGTGCAGAGAGTCAGAATTCGGATAAAAAATCACGCTCAGGAGTCAAATTTCCGACATTTCAGACATTTTAAAAACTGCAGGGGGGTTTGTGCAAAATATGACCCATCGCTGTTTTTAGTAATTGGCATATTTTCGGTATGAAACGTCGTAATTTGAAACTGAAAATAGGTGCAGAGAGTCAGAATTCGGCTCAAAAATCACGCTCAGGAGTAAAATTTCCGACATTTCAGACATTTTGAAAACTGCAGTGGGGTTTGGGCAAAATATGACCCATCGCCGTTTTCAGTAATTGGCATATTTTCGGTATAAAAAGTAGTAATTTGAAACTGAAAATAGGTGCAGAGTCAGAATTCGGCTCAAAAATCACGCTCAGGAGTAAAGTTTCCGACATTTCAGACATTTTGAAAACTGCAGGGGGGTTTGGGCAAAATATGACCCATCGCCGTTTTCAGTAATTGTCATATATTCGGAATGAAACGTCGTAATTTGAAACTGAAAATATGTGCAAAGAGTTAGAATTCGGCTCAAAAATCACGCTCAAGAGTCATATTTACGACATTTCAGATATTTTGAAAACTGCAGGGGGGTT
Source organism: Procambarus clarkii (assembly GCF_040958095.1). Classification (NCBI taxonomy): domain Eukaryota; kingdom Metazoa; phylum Arthropoda; class Malacostraca; order Decapoda; family Cambaridae; genus Procambarus; species Procambarus clarkii. Next base: position 677,437 of record NW_027189197.1, read on the forward strand.
TGGGCAAAATATGACCCATCGCAATTTTCAGTAATTGGCATATTTTCGGTATAAAAAGTCGTAATTTGAAACTGAAAATCGGTGCAGAGAGTCAGAATTCGACTCAAAAATCACGTTCAGGAGTCAAATTTCCGACATTTCAGACATTTTGAAAACTGCAGGTGGGTTTGGGCAAAATATGACCCATCGGCTTTTTCAGTAATTGGCATATTTTCGGTATAAAAAGTCGTAATTTGAAACTGAAAATAGGTGCAGAGAGTCAGAATTCGGCTCAAAAATCACGCTCAGGAGTCAAATTTCCGACATTTCAGACATTTTGAAAACTGCAGGGGGGTTTGGGCAAAATATGACCCATCGCCGTTTTCAGTAATTGGCATATTTTCGGTATAAAAAAAAGAAATTTGTAACTGAAAATAGGTGCAGAGAGTCAGAATTCGGATAAAAAAATCACGCTCAGTAGTCAAATTTCCGACATTTCTGACATTTTGTAAACTGCAGGGGGCGTTTGGGCAAAATATGACCCATCGCCGTTTACAGTAATTGGCATATTTTCGATATGAAACGTCGTAATTTGAAACTGAAAATAGGTGCAGAGAGTCAGAATTCGGCTCAAAAATCACGCTCAGGAGACAAATTTCCGACATTTCAGACATTTTGAAAACTGCAGGGGGGTTTGGGCAAAATATGACCCATCGCCGTTTTCAGTAATTGGCATATTTTCGGTATAAAAAAAAGTAATTTGTAACTGAAAATAGGTGCAGAGAGTCAGAATTCGGATAAAAAATCACACTCAGGAGTCAAATTTCCACATTTCAGACATTTTAAAAACTGCAAGGGGGTTTGGGCAAAATATGACCAAACAGTTTTCAGTAATTGACATATTTTCGGTATGAAACATTCGTAATTTGAAACTGAAAATAGGTGCAGAGAGTCAGAATTCGGCTCAAAAATCATGCTCAGGAGTCAAATTTCCGACATTTCAGACATTTTGAAAACTGCAGGGGGGTTTGGGAAAAATATGACCCATCGCCGTTTACAGTAATTGGCATATTTTCGTTATGAAACGTCGTAATTTGAAACTGAAAATAGGTGCAGAGAGTCAAAATTCGGCTCAAAAATCACGCTCAGGAGTAAAATTTCCGACATTTCAGACATTTTAAAAACTGTAGGGGGTTTGTGCAAAATATGACCCATCGCTGTTTTCAGTAATTGGCATATTTTCGGTATGAAACGTCGTAATTTGAAACTGAAAATAGGTGCAGAGAGTCAGAATTCGGCTCAAAAATCACGCTCAGGAGTCAAATTTCCGACATTTCAGACATTTTGAAAACTGCAGGGGGGTTTGGGCAAAATATGACCCATTGCCGCTTACAGTAATTGGCATATTTTCGGTATGAAACGTCGTAATTTGAAACTGAAAATAGGTGCAGAGAGTCAGAATTCGGCTCAAAAATCATGCTCAGGAGTCAAATATCCGACATTTCAGACATTTTGAAAAGTGCAGGGGGGTTTGGGAAAAATATGACCCATCGCCGTTTACAGCAATTGGCATATTTTCGGTATGAAACGTTGTAATTTGAAACTGAAAATAGGTGCAGAGAGTCAGAATTCGGCTCAAATATCACGCTCAGGAGTAAAATTTCCGGCATTTCAGACATTTTAAAAACTGCAGGGGGGTTTGTGCAAAATATGACCCATCGCTGTTTTTAGTTATTGGCATATTTTCGGTATGAAACGTCGTAATTTGAAACTGAAAATAGGTGCAGAGAGTCAGAATTCGGCTCAAAATCACGCTCAGGAGTCAAATTTCCGACATTTCAGACATTTTGAAAACTGCAGGGGGGTTTGAGCAAAATATGACCCTTCGCCGTTTTCAGTAATTGGCATATTTTCGGTATAAAAAGTAGTAATTTGAAACTGAAAATAGGTGCAGAGAGTCAGAATTCGGCTCAAAAATCACGCTCAGGAGTCAAATTTCCGACATTTCAGACATTTTGAAAACTGCAGGGGGGTTTGGGCAAAATATGACCCATCGGCTTTTTCAGTAATTGGCATATTTTCGGTATAAAAAGTCGTAATTTGAAACTGAAAATAGGTGCAGAGAGTCAGAATTCGGATAAAAAAATCACGCTCAGTAGTCAAATTTCTGACATTTCTGACATTTTGAAAACTGCAGGGGAGGTTTGGGCAAAATATGACCCATCGTTGTTTTCAGTAATTGGCATATTTTCAGTATGAAACGTCGTAATTTGAAACTGAAAATAGGTGCAGAGAGTCAGAATTCGGCTCAAAAATCACGCTCAGGAGTCAAATTTCCGACATTTCAGACATTTTGAAAACTGCAGGGGGGTTTGGGCAAAATTAGACCCATCGCCGTTTTCAGTAATTGGCATATTTTCGGTATAAAAAGTCGTAATTTGTAACTGAAAATAGGTGCAGAGAGTATGAATTCGGATTAAAAATCACGCTCAGGAGTCAAATTTCCGACATTTCAGACATTTTGAAAACTGCAGGGGGGTTTGGGCAAAATATGACCCATCGCCGTTTACAGTAATTGGCATATTTTCGGTATGAAACGTCGTATTTTGAAACTGAAAATTGGTGCAGAGAGTCAGAATTCGGCTCAAAAATCACGCTCAGGAGTCAAATTTCCGACATTTCAGACATTTTAAAAACTGCAAGGGGGTTTGGGCAAAATATGACCAAACAGTTTTCAGTAATTGGCATATTTTCGGTATGAAACATTCGTAATTTGAAACTGAAAATAGGTGCAGAGAGTCAGAATTCGGCTCAAAAATCATGCTCAGGAGTCAAATTTCCGACATTTCAGATATTTTGAAAACTGCAAGGGGGTTTGGGAAAAATATGACCCATCGCCGTTTTCAGTAATTGGCATATTTTCGGTATAAAAAGTAGTAATTTGAAATTGAAATTAGGTGCAGAGAGTCAGAATTCGGCTCAAAAATCACGCTCAGGAGTCAAATTTCCGACATTTCAGACATTTTAAAAACTGCAAGGGGGTTTGGGCAAAATATGACCAAACAGTTTTCAGTAATTGGCATATTTTCGGTATGAAACATTCGTAATTTGAAACTGAAAATAGGTGCAGAGAGTCAGAATTCGGATAAAAAATCACGCTCAGGAGTCAAATTTCCGACATTTCAGACATTTTAAAAACTGCAGGGGGGTTTGTGCAAAATATGACCCATCGCTGTTTTTAGTAATTGGCATATTTTCGGTATGAAACGTCGTAATTTGAAACTGAAAATAGGTGCAGAGAGTCAGAATTCGGCTCAAAATCACGCTCAGGAATCAAATTTCCGACATTTCAGACATTTTGAAAACTGCAGGGGGGTTTGGGCAAAATATGACCCATCGCCGTTTACAGTAATTGGCATATTTTCGGTATGAAACGTCGTAATTTGAAACTGAAAATAGGTGCAGAGAGTCAGAATTCGGCTCAAAAATCACGCTCAGGAGTAAAATTTCTGACATTTCAGACATTTTAAAAACTGCAGGGGGGTTTGTGCAAAATTTGACCCATCGCTGTTTATAGTAATTGGCATATTTTCGGTATGAAACGTCGTAATTTGAAACTGAAAATAGGTGCAGAGAGTCAGAATTCGGCTCAAAAATCACGCTCAGGAGTAAAATTTCCGACATTTCAGACATTTTGAAAACTGCAGTGGGGTTTGGGCAAAATATGACCCATCGCCGTTTTCAGTAATTGGCATATTTTCGGTATAAAAAGTAGTAATTTGAAACTGAAAATAGGTGCAGAGTCAGAATTCGGCTCAAAAATCACGCTCAGGAGTAAAGTTTCCGACATTTCAGACATTTTGAAAACTGCAGGGGGGTTTGGGCAAAATATGACCCATCGCCGTTTTCAGTAATTGTCATATATTCGGTATGAAACGTCGTAATTTGAAACTGAAAATAAGTGCAAAGAGTTAGAATTCGGCTCAAAAATCACGCTCAAGAGTCATATTTACGACATTTCAGATATTTTGAAAACTGCAGGGGGGTTTGGGCAAAATATGACCCATCGCAATTTTCAGTAATTGGCATATTTTCGGTATAAAAAGTCGTAATTTGAAACTGAAAATCGGTGCAGAGAGTCAGAATTCGACTCAAAAATCACGTTCAGGAGTCAAATTTCCGACATTTCAGACATTTTGAAAACTGCAGGTGGGTTTGGGCAAAATATGACCCATCGGCTTTTTCAGTAATTGGCATATTTTCGGTATAAAAAGTCGTAATTTGAAACTGAAAATAGGTGCAGAGAGTCAGAATTCGGCTCAAAAATCACGCTCAGGAGTCAAATTTCCGACATTTCAGACATTTTGAAAACTGCAGGGGGGTTTGGGCAAAATATGACCCATCGCCGTTTTCAGTAATTGGCATATTTTCGGTATAAAAAAAGAAATTTGTAACTGAAAATAGGTGCAGAGAGTCAGAATTCGGATAAAAAAATCACGCTCAGTAGTCAAATTTCCGACATTTCTGACATTTTGTAAACTGCAGGGGGGGTTTGGGCAAAATATGACCCATCGCCGTTTACAGTAATTGGCATATTTTCGATATGAAACGTCGTAATTTGAAACTGAAAATAGGTGCAGAGAGTCAGAATTCGGCTCAAAAATCACGCTCAGGAGACAAATTTCCGACATTTCAGACATTTTGAAAACTGCAGGGGGGTTTGGGCAAAATATGACCCATCGCCGTTTTCAGTAATTGGCATATTTTCGGTATAAAAAAAAGTAATTTGTAACTGAAAATAGGTGCAGAGAGTCAGAATTCGGATAAAAAATCACGCTCAGGAGTCAAATTTCCGACATTTCAGACATTTTGAAAACTGCAGGGGGGTTTGGGCAAAATATGACCCATCGCCGTTTACAGTAATTGGCATATTTTCGGTATGAAACGTCGTATTTTGAAATTGAAAATTGGTGCAGAGAGTCAGAATTCGGCTAAAAAATCACGCTAAGGAGTCAAATTTCCGACATTTCAGACATTTTAAAAACTGCAAGGGGGTTTGGGCAAAATATGACCAAACAGTTTTCAGTAATTGACATATTTTCGGTATGAAACATTCGTAATTTGAAACTGAAAATAGGTGCAGAGAGTCAGAATTCGGCTCAAAAATCATGCTCAGGAGTCAAATTTCCGACATTTCAGACATTTTGAAAACTGCAGGGGGGTTTGGGAAAAATATGACCCATCGCCGTTTACAGTAATTGGCATATTTTCGTTATGAAACGTCGTAATTTGAAACTGAAAATAGGTGCAGAGAGTCAAAATTCGGCTCAAAAATCACGCTCAGGAGTAAAATTTCCGACATTTCAGACATTTTAAAAACTGTAGGGGGTTTGTGCAAAATATGACCCATCGCTGTTTTCAGTAATTGGCATATTTTCGGTATGAAACGTCGTAATTTGAAACTGAAAATAGGTGCAGAGAGTCAGAATTCGGCTCAAAAATCATGCTCAGGAGTCAAATATCCGACATTTCAGACATTTTGAAAAGTGCAGGGGGGTTTGGGAAAAATATGACCCATCGCCGTTTACAGCAATTGGCATATTTTCGGTATGAAACGTTGTAATTTGAAACTGAAAATAGGTGCAGAGAGTCAGAATTCGGCTCAAATATCACGCTCAGGAGTAAAATTTCCGGCATTTCAGACATTTTAAAAACTGCAGGGGGGTTTGTGCAAAATATGACCCATCGCTGTTTTTAGTTATTGGCATATTTTCGGTATGAAACGTCGTAATTTGAAACTGAAAATAGGTGCAGAGAGTCAGAATTCGGCTCAAAATCACGCTCAGGAGTCAAATTTCCGACATTTCAGACATTTTGAAAACTGCAGGGGGGTTTGAGCAAAATATGACCCTTCGCCGTTTTCAGTAATTGGCATATTTTCGGTATAAAAAGTAGTAATTTGAAACTGAAAATAGGTGCAGAGAGTCAGAATTCGGCTCAAAAATCACGCTCAGGAGTCAAATTTCCGACATTTCAGACATTTTGAAAACTGCAGGGGGGTTTGGGCAAAATATGACCCATCGGCTTTTTCAGTAATTGGCATATTTTCGGTATAAAAAGTCGTAATTTGAAACTGAAAATAGGTGCAGAGAGTCAGAATTCGGATAAAAAAATCACGCTCAGTAGTCAAATTTCTGACATTTCTGACATTTTGAAAACTGCAGGGGAGGTTTGGGCAAAATATGACCCATCGTTGTTTTCAGTAATTGGCATATTTTCAGTATGAAACGTCGTAATTTGAAACTGAAAATAGGTGCAGAGAGTCAGAATTCGGCTCAAAAATCACGCTCAGGAGTCAAATTTCCGACATTTCAGACATTTTGAAAACTGCAGGGGGGTTTGGGCAAAATTAGACCCATCGCCGTTTTCAGTAATTGGCATATTTTCGGTATAAAAAGTCGTAATTTGTAACTGAAAATAGGTGCAGAGAGTATGAATTCGGATTAAAAATCACGCTCAGGAGTCAAGTTTCCGACATTTCAGACATTTTGAAAACTGCAGGGGGGTTTGGGCAAAATATGACCCATCGCCGTTTACAGTAATTGGCATATTTTCGGTATGAAACGTCGTATTTTGAAACTGAAAATTGGTGCAGAGAGTCAGAATTCGGCTCAAAAATCACGCTCAGGAGTCAAATTTCCGACATTTCAGACATTTTAAAAACTGCAAGGGGGTTTGGGCAAAATATGACCACACAGTTTTCAGTAATTGGCATATTTTCGGTATGAAACATTCGTAATTTGAAACTGAAAATAGGTGCAGAGAGTCAGAATTCGGCTCAAAAATCATGCTCAGGAGTCAAATTTCCGACATTTCAGATATTTTGAAAACTGCAAGGGGGTTTGGGAAAAATATGACCCATCGCCGTTTTCAGTAATTGGCATATTTTCGGTATAAAAAGTAGTAATTTGAAACTGAAATTAGGTGCAGAGAGTCAGAATTCGGCTCAAAAATCACGCTCAGGAGTCAAATTTCCGACATTTCAGACATTTTAAAAACTGCAAGGGGGTTTGGGCAAAATATGACCAAACAGTTTTCAGTAATTGGCATATTTTCGGTATGAAACATTCGTAATTTGAAACTGAAAATAGGTGCAGAGAGTCAGAATTCGGATAAAAAATCACGCTCAGGAGTCAAATTTCCGACATTTCAGACATTTTAAAAACTGCAGGGGGGTTTGTGCAAAATATGACCCATCGCTGTTTTTAGTAATTGGCATATTTTCGGTATGAAACGTCGTAATTTGAAACTGAAAATAGGTGCAGAGAGTCAGAATTCGGCTCAAAATCACGCTCAGGAGTCAAATTTCCGACATTTCAGACATTTTGAAAACTGCAGGGGGGTTTGGGCAAAATATGACCCATCGGCTTTTTCAGTAATTGGCATATTTTCGGTATAAAAAGTCGTAATTTGAAACTGAAAATAGGTGCAGAGAGTCAGAATTCGGCTCAAAAATCACGCTCAGGAGTCAAATTTCCGACATTTCAGACATTTTGAAAACTGCAGGGGGGTTTGGGCAAAATATGACCCATCGCCGTTTTCAGTAATTGGCATATTTTCGGTATAAAAAAAGAAATTTGTAACTGAAAATAGGTGCAGAGAGTCAGAATTCGGATAAAAAAATCACGCTCAGTAGTCAAATTTCCGACATTTCTGACATTTTGTAAACTGCAGGGGGGGTTTGGGCAAAATATGACCCATCGCCGTTTACAGTAATTGGCATATTTTCGATATGAAACGTCGTAATTTGAAACTGAAAATAGGTGCAGAGAGTCAGAATTCGGCTCAAAAATCACGCTCAGGAGACAAATTTCCGACATTTCAGACATTTTGAAAACTGCAGGGGGGTTTGGGCAAAATATGACCCATCGCCGTTTTCAGTAATTGGCATATTTTCGGTATAAAAAAAAGTAATTTGTAACTGAAAATAGGTGCAGAGAGTCAGAATTCGGATAAAAAATCACGCTCAGGAGTCAAATTTCCGACATTTCAGACATTTTGAAAACTGCAGGGGGGTTTGGGCAAAATATGACCCATCGCCGTTTACAGTAATTGGCATATTTTCGGTATGAAACGTCGTATTTTGAAATTGAAAATTGGTGCAGAGAGTCAGAATTCGGCTAAAAAATCACGCTAAGGAGTCAAATTTCCGACATTTCAGACATTTTAAAAACTGCAAGGGGGTTTGGGCAAAATATGACCAAACAGTTTTCAGTAATTGACATATTTTCGGTATGAAACATTCGTAATTTGAAACTGAAAATAGGTGCAGAGAGTCAGAATTCGGCTCAAAAATCATGCTCAGGAGTCAAATTTCCGACATTTCAGACATTTTGAAAACTGCAGGGGGGTTTGGGAAAAATATGACCCATCGCCGTTTACAGTAATTGGCATATTTTCGTTATGAAACGTCGTAATTTGAAACTGAAAATAGGTGCAGAGAGTCAAAATTCGGCTCAAAAATCACGCTCAGGAGTAAAATTTCCGACATTTCAGACATTTTAAAAACTGTAGGGGGTTTGTGCAAAATATGACCCATCGCTGTTTTCAGTAATTGGCATATTTTCGGTATGAAACGTCGTAATTTGAAACTGAAAATAGGTGCAGAGAGTCAGAATTCGGCTCAAAAATCATGCTCAGGAGTCAAATATCCGACATTTCAGACATTTTGAAAAGTGCAGGGGGGTTTGGGAAAAATATGACCCATCGCCGTTTACAGCAATTGGCATATTTTCGGTATGAAACGTTGTAATTTGAAACTGAAAATAGGTGCAGAGAGTCAGAATTCGGCTCAAATATCACGCTCAGGAGTAAAATTTCCGGCATTTCAGACATTTTAAAAACTGCAGGGGGGTTTGTGCAAAATATGACCCATCGCTGTTTTTAGTTATTGGCATATTTTCGGTATGAAACGTCGTAATTTGAAACTGAAAATAGGTGCAGAGAGTCAGAATTCGGCTCAAAATCACGCTCAGGAGTCAAATTTCCGACATTTCAGACATTTTGAAAACTGCAGGGGGGTTTGAGCAAAATATGACCCTTCGCCGTTTTCAGTAATTGGCATATTTTCGGTATAAAAAGTAGTAATTTGAAACTGAAAATAGGTGCAGAGAGTCAGAATTCGGCTCAAAAATCACGCTCAGGATTCAAATTTCCGACATTTCAGACATTTTGAAAACTGCAGGGGGGTTTGGGCAAAATATGACCCATCGGCTTTTTCAGTAATTGGCATATTTTCGGTATAAAAAGTCGTAATTTGAAACTGAAAATAGGTGCAGAGAGTCAGAATTCGGATAAAAAAATCACGCTCAGTAGTCAAATTTCTGACATTTCTGACATTTTGAAAACTGCAGGGGAGGTTTGGGCAAAATATGACCCATCGTTGTTTTCAGTAATTGGCATATTTTCAGTATGAAACGTCGTAATTTGAAACTGAAAATAGGTGCAGAGAGTCAGAATTCGGCTCAAAAATCACGCTCAGGAGTCAAATTTCCGACATTTCAGACATTTTGAAAACTGCAGGGGGGTTTGGGCAAAATTAGACCCATCGCCGTTTTCAGTAATTGGCATATTTTCGGTATAAAAAGTCGTAATTTGTAACTGAAAATAGGTGCAGAGAGTATGAATTCGGATTAAAAATCACGCTCAGGAGTCAAGTTTCCGACATTTCAGACATTTTGAAAACTGCAGGGGGGTTTGGGCAAAATATGACCCATCGCCGTTTACAGTAATTGGCATATTTTCGGTATGAAACGTCGTATTTTGAAACTGAAAATTGGTGCAGAGAGTCAGAATTCGGCTCAAAAATCACGCTCAGGAGTCAAATTTCCGACATTTCAGACATTTTAAAAACTGCAAGGGGGTTTGGGCAAAATATGACCAAACAGTTTTCAGTAATTGGCATATTTTCGGTATGAAACATTCGTAATTTGAAACTGAAAATAGGTGCAGAGAGTCAGAATTCGGCTCAAAAATCATGCTCAGGAGTCAAATTTCCGACATTTCAGATATTTTGAAAACTGCAAGGGGGTTTGGGAAAAATATGACCCATCGCCGTTTTCAGTAATTGGCATATTTTCGGTATAAAAAGTAGTAATTTGAAACTGAAATTAGGTGCAGAGAGTCAGAATTCGGCTCAAAAATCACGCTCAGGAGTCAAATTTCCGACATTTCAGACATTTTAAAAACTGCAAGGGGGTTTGGGCAAAATATGACCAAACAGTTTTCAGTAATTGGCATATTTTCGGTATGAAACATTCGTAATTTGAAACTGAAAATAGGTGCAGAGAGTCAGAATTCGGATAAAAAATCACGCTCAGGAGTCAAATTTCCGACATTTCAGACATTTTAAAAACTGCAGGGGGGTTTGTGCAAAATATGACCCATCGCTGTTTTTAGTAATTGGCATATTTTCGGTATGAAACGTCGTAATTTGAAACTGAAAATAGGTGCAGAGAGTCAGAATTCGGCTCAAAATCACGCTCAGGAGTCAAATTTCCGACATTTCAGACATTTTGAAAACTGCAGGGGGGTTTGGGCAAAATATGACCCATCGGCTTTTTCAGTAATTGGCATATTTTCGGTATAAAAAGTAGTAATTTGAAACTGAAAATAGGTGCAGAGAGTCAGAATTCGGCTCAAAAATCACGGTCAGGAGTCAAATTTCCGACATTTCAGACATTTTGAAAACTGCAGGGGGGTTTGGGCAAAATATGACCCATCGCCGTTTTCAGTAATTGTCATATATTCGGTATGAAACGTCGTAATTTGAAACTGAAAATAAGTGCAGAGAGTTAGAATTCGGCTCAAAATTCACGCTCAAGAGTCATATTTACGACATTTCAGACATTTTGAAAACTGCAGGGGGGTTTGGGCAAAATATGACCCATTGCAATTTTCAGTAATTGGCATATTTTCGGTATAAAAAGTCGTAATTTGAAACTGAAAATAGGTGCAGAGAGTCAAAATTCGACTCAAAAATCACGTTCAGGAGTCAAATTTCCGACATTTCAGATATTTGAAAACTGCAGGGGGGTTTGGGCAAAATATGACCCATCGGCTTTTTCAGTAATTGGCATATTTTCGGTATAAAAAGTCGTAATTTGAAACTGAAAACAGGTGCAGAGAGTCAGAATTCGGATAAAAAAAATCACGCTCAGTAGTCAAATTTCCGACATTTCTGACATTTTGAAAACTGCAGGGGAGGTTTGGGCAAAATATGACCCATCGTTGTTTTCAGTAATTGGCATATTTTCGGTATGAAACGTCGTAATTTGAAACTGAAAATAGGTGCAGAGAGTCAGAATTCGGCTCAAAAATCACGCTCAGGAGTCAAATTTCCGACATTTCAGACATTTTGAAAACTGCAGGGGGGTTTGGGCAAAATATGACCCATCGCCGTTTTCAGTAATTGGCATATTTTCGGTATAAAAAGTCGTAATTTGTAACTGAAAATAGGTGCAGAGAGTATGAATTCGGATAAAAAATCACGCTCAGGAGTCAAATTTCCGACATTTCAGACATTTTGAAAACTGCAGGGGGGTTTGGGCAAAATATGACCCATCGCCGTTTACAGTAATTGGCATATTTTCGGTATGAAACGTCGTATTTTGAAACTGAAAATTGGTGCAGAGAGTCAGAATTCGGCTCAAAAATCACGCTCAGGAGTCAAATTTCCGACATTTCAGACATTTTAAAAACTGCAAGGGGGTTTGGGCAAAATATGACCAAACAGTTTTCAGTAATTGGCATATTTTCGGTATGAAACATTCGTAATTTGAAACTGAAAATAGGTGCAGAGAGTCAGAATTCGGCTCAAAAATCATGCTCAGGAGTCAAATTTCCGACATTTCAGACATTTTGAAAACTGCAGGGGGGTTTGGGCAAAATATGACCCATCGCCGTTTTCAGTAATTGTCATATATTCGGTATGAAACGTCGTAATTTGAAACAGAAAATAAGTGCAGAGAGTTAGAATTCGGCTCAAAAATCACGCTCAAGAGTCATATTTACGACATTTCAGACATTTTGAAAACTGCAGGGGGGTTTGGGCAAAATATGACCCATTGCAATTTTCAGTAATTGGCATATTTTCGGTATAAAAAGTCGTAATTTTAACTGAAAATAGGTGCAGAGAGTCAAAATTCGACTCAAAAATCACGTTCAGGAGTCAAATTTCCGACATTTCAGACATTTTGAAAACTGCAGGGGGGTTTGGGCAAAATATGACCCATCGGCTTTTTCAGTAATTGGCATATTTTCGGTATAAAAAGTCGTAATTTGAAACTGAAAATAGGTGCAGAGAGTCAGAATTCGGATAAAAAAATCACGCTCAGTAGTCAAATTTCCGACATTTCTGACATTTTGAAAACTGCAGGGGAGGTTTGGGCAAAATATGACCCATCGTTGTTTTCAGTAATTGGCATATTTTCGGTATGAAACGTCGTAATTTGAAACTGAAAATAGGTGCAGAGAGTCAGAATTCGGCTCAAAAATCACGCTCAGGAGTCAAATTTCCGACATTTCAGACATTTTGAAAACTGCAGGGGGGTTTGGGCAAAATATGACCCATCGCCGTTTTCAGTAATTGGCATATTTTCGGTATAAAAAGTCGTAATTTGTAACTGAAAATAGGTGCAGAGAGTATGAATTCGGATAAAAAATCACGCTCAGGAGTCAAATTTCCGACATTTCAGACATTTTGAAAACTGCAGGGGGGTTTGGGCAAAATATGACCCATCGCCGTTTACAGTAATTGTCATATTTTCGGTATGAAACGTCGTATTTTGAAACTGAAAATTGGTGCAGAGAGTCAGAATTCGGCTCAAAAATCACGCTCAGGAGTCAAATTTCCGACATTTCAGACATTTTGAAAACTGCAGGGGGGTTTGGGCAAAATATGACCCATCGCCGTTTTCAGTAATTGGCATATTTTCGGTATAAAAAGTCGTAATTTGTAACTGAAAATTGGTGCAGAGAGTATGAATTCGGATAAAAAATCACGCTCAGGAGTCAAATTTCCGACATTTCAGACATTTTGAAAACTGCAGGGGGGGTTTGGGCAAAATATGACCCATCGCTGTTTACAGTAATTGGCATATTTTCGGTATGAAACGTCGTATTTTGAAACTGAAAATTGGTGCAGAGAGTCAGAATTCGGCTCAAAAATCACGCTCAGGAGTCAAATTTCCGACATTTCAGACATTTTAAAAACTGCAAGGGGGTTTGGGCAAAATATGACCAAACAGTTTTCAGTAATTGGCATATTTTCGGTATGAAACATTCGTAATTTGAAACTGAAAATAGGTGCAGAGAGTCAGAATTTGGCTCAAAAATCATGCTCAGGATTCAAATTTCCGACATTTCAGACATTTTGAAAACTGCAGGGGGGTTTGGGCAAAATATGACCCATCGCCGTTTTTCAGTAATTGTCATATATTCGGTATGAAACGTCGTAATTTGAAACAGAAAATAAGTGCAGAGAGTTAGAATTCGGCTCAAAAATCACGCTCAAGAGTCATATTTACGACATTTCAGACATTTTGAAAACTGCAGGGGGGTTTGGGCAAAATATGACCCATTGCAATTTTCAGTAATTGGCATATTTTCGGTATAAAAAGTCGTAATTTTAACTGAAAATAGGTGCAGAGAGTCAAAATTCGACTCAAAAATCACGTTCAGGAGTCAAATTTCCGACATTTCAGACATTTTGAAAACTGCAGGGGGGTTTGGGCAAAATATGACCCATCGGCTTTTTCAGTAATTGGCATATTTTCGGTATAAAAAGTCGTAATTTGAAACTGAAAATAGGTGCAGAGAGTCAGAATTCGGATAAAAAAATCACGCTCAGTAGTCAAATTTCCGACATTTCTGACATTTTGAAAACTGCAGGGGAGGTTTGGGCAAAATATGACCCATCGTTGTTTTCAGTAATTGGCATATTTTCGGTATGAAACGTCGTAATTTGAAACTGAAAATAGGTGCAGAGAGTCAGAATTCGGCTCAAAAATCACGCTCAGGAGTCAAATTTCCGACATTTCAGACATTTTGAAAACTGCAGGGGGGTTTGGGCAAAATATGACCCATCGCCGTTTTCAGTAATTGGCATATTTTCGGTATAAAAAGTCGTAATTTGTAACTGAAAATAGGTGCAGAGAGTATGAATTCGGATAAAAAATCACGCTCAGGAGTCAAATTTCCGACATTTCAGACATTTTGAAAACTGCAGGGGGGTTTGGGCAAAATATGACCCATCGCCGTTTACAGTAATTGTCATATTTTCGGTATGAAACGTCGTATTTTGAAACTGAAAATTGGTGCAGAGAGTCAGAATTCGGCTCAAAAATCACGCTCAGGAGTCAAATTTCCGACATTTCAGACATTTTGAAAACTGCAGGGGGGTTTGGGCAAAATATGACCCATCGCCGTTTTCAGTAATTGGCATATTTTCGGTATAAAAAGTCGTAATTTGTAACTGAAAATTGGTGCAGAGAGTATGAATTCGGATAAAAAATCACGCTCAGGAGTCAAATTTCCGACATTTCAGACATTTTGAAAACTGCAGGGGGGGTTTGGGCAAAATATGACCCATCGCTGTTTACAGTAATTGGCATATTTTCGGTATGAAACGTCGTATTTTGAAACTGAAAATTGGTGCAGAGAGTCAGAATTCGGCTCAAAAATCACGCTCAGGAGTCAAATTTCCGACATTTCAGACATTTTAAAAACTGCAAGGGGGTTTGGGCAAAATATGACCAAACAGTTTTCAGTAATTGGCATATTTTCGGTATGAAACATTCGTAATTTGAAACTGAAAATAGGTGCAGAGAGTCAGAATTTGGCTCAAAAATCATGCTCAGGAGTCAAATTTCCGACATTTCAGACATTTTGAAAACTGCAGGGGGGTTTGGGCAAAATATGACCCATCGCCGTTTTTCAGTAATTGTCATATATTCGGTATGAAACGTCGTAATTTGAAACAGAAAATAAGTGCAGAGAGTTAGAATTCGGCTCAAAAATCACGCTCAAGAGTCATATTTACGACATTTCAGACATTTTGAAAACTGCAGGGGGGTTTGGGCAAAATATGACCCATTGCAATTTTCAGTAATTGGCATATTTTCGGTATAAAAAGTCGTAATTTGAAACTGAAAATAGGTGCAGAGAGTCAGAATTCGACTCAAAAATCACGTTCAGGAGTCAAATTTCCGACATTTCAGACATTTTGAAAACTGCAGGGGGGTTTGGGCAAAATATGACCCATCGCCGTTTACAGTAATTGGCATATTTTCGGTATGAAACGTCGTATTTTGAAACTGAAAATTGGTGCAGAGAGTCAGAATTCGGCTCAAAAATCACGTTCAGGAGTCAAATTTCCGACATTTCAGACATTTTGAAAACTGCAGGGGGGGTTTGGGCAAAATATGACCCATCGCCGTTTACAGTAATTGGCATATTTTCGGTATGAAACGTCGTATTTTGAAACTGAAAATTGGTGCAGAGAGTCAGAATTCGGCTCAAAAATCACGCTCAGGAGTCAAATTTCCGACATTTCAGACATTTTAAAAACTGCAAGGGGGTTTGGGCAAAATATGACCAAACAGTTTTCAGTAATTGGCATATTTTCGGTATGAAACATTCGTAATTTGAAACTGAAAATAGGTGCAGAGAGTCAGAATTCGGCTCAAAAATCATGCTCAGGAGTCAAATTTCCGACATTTCAGACATTTTGAAAACTGCAGGGGGGTTTGGGCAAAATATGACCCATCGCCGTTTTCAGTAATTGTCATATATTCGGTATGAAACGTCGTAATTTGAAACAGAAAATAAGTGCAGAGAGTTAGAATTCGGCTCAAAAATCACGCTCAAGAGTCATATTTACGACATTTCAGACATTTTGAAAACTGCAGGGGGGTTTGGGCAAAATATGACCCATTGCAATTTTCAGTAATTGGCATATTTTCGGTATAAAAAGTCGTAATTTTAACTGAAAATAGGTGCAGAGAGTCAAAATTCGACTCAAAAATCACGTTCAGGAGTCAAATTTCCGACATTTCAGACATTTTGAAAACTGCAGGGGGGTTTGGGCAAAATATGACCCATCGGCTTTTTCAGTAATTGGCATATTTTCGGTATAAAAAGTCGTAATTTGAAACTGAAAATAGGTGCAGAGAGTCAGAATTCGGATAAAAAAATCACGCTCAGTAGTCAAATTTCCGACATTTCTGACATTTTGAAAACTGCAGGGGAGGTTTGGGCAAAATATGACCCATCGTTGTTTTCAGTAATTGGCATATTTTCGGTATGAAACGTCGTAATTTGAAACTGAAAATAGGTGCAGAGAGTCAGAATTCGGCTCAAAAATCACGCTCAGGAGTCAAATTTCCGACATTTCAGACATTTTGAAAACTGCAGGGGGGGTTGGGCAAAATATGACCCATCGCCGTTTTCAGTAATTGGCATATTTTCGGTATAAAAAGTCGTAATTTGTAACTGAAAATAGGTGCAGAGAGTATGAATTCGGATAAAAAATCACGCTCAGGAGTCAAATTTCCGACATTTCAGACATTTTGAAAACTGCAGGGGGGTTTGGGCAAAATATGACCCATCGCCGTTTACAGTAATTGTCATATTTTCGGTATGAAACGTCGTATTTTGAAACTGAAAATTGGTGCAGAGAGTCAGAATTCGGCTCAAAAATCACGCTCAGGAGTCAAATTTCCGACATTTCAGACATTTTGAAAACTGCAGGGGGGTTTGGGCAAAATATGACCCATCGGCTTTTTCAGTAATTGGCATATTTTCGGTATAAAAAGTCGTAATTTGAAACTGAAAATAGGTGCAGAGAGTCAGAATTCGGATAAAAAAATCACGCTCAGTAGTCAAATTTCCGACATTTCTGACATTTTGAAAACTGCAGGGGAGGTTTGGGCAAAATATGACCCATCGTTGTTTTCAGTAATTGGCATATTTTCGGTATGAAACGTCGTAATTTGAAACTGAA
This sequence comes from Procambarus clarkii, assembly GCF_040958095.1. NCBI lineage: Eukaryota > Metazoa > Arthropoda > Malacostraca > Decapoda > Cambaridae > Procambarus > Procambarus clarkii. Next base: position 694,478 of record NW_027189197.1, read on the forward strand.
AATAGGTGCAGAGAGTCAGAATTCGGCTCAAAAATCACGCTCAGGAGTCAAATTTCCGACATTTCAGACATTTTGAAAACTGCAGGGGGGTTTGGGCAAAATATGACCCATCGCCGTTTTCAGTAATTGGCATATTTTCGGTATAAAAAGTCGTAATTTGTAACTGAAAATAGGTGCAGAGAGTATGAATTCGGATAAAAAATCACGCTCAGGAGTCAAATTTCCGACATTTCAGACATTTTGAAAACTGCAGGGGGGTTTGGGCAAAATATGACCCATCGCCGTTTACAGTAATTGTCATATTTTCGGTATGAAACGTCGTATTTTGAAACTGAAAATTGGTGCAGAGAGTCAGAATTCGGCTCAAAAATCACGCTCAGGAGTCAAATTTCCGACATTTCAGACATTTTGAAAACTGCAGGGGGGTTTGGGCAAAATATGACCCATCGCCGTTTTCAGTAATTGGCATATTTTCGGTATAAAAAGTCGTAATTTGTAACTGAAAATTGGTGCAGAGAGTATGAATTCGGATAAAAAATCACGCTCAGGAGTCAAATTTCCGACATTTCAGACATTTTGAAAACTGCAGGGGGGGTTTGGGCAAAATATGACCCATCGCTGTTTACAGTAATTGGCATATTTTCGGTATGAAACGTCGTATTTTGAAACTGAAAATTGGTGCAGAGAGTCAGAATTCGGCTCAAAAATCACGCTCAGGAGTCAAATTTCCGACATTTCAGACATTTTAAAAACTGCAAGGGGGTTTGGGCAAAATATGACCAAACAGTTTTCAGTAATTGGCATATTTTCGGTATGAAACATTCGTAATTTGAAACTGAAAATAGGTGCAGAGAGTCAGAATTTGGCTCAAAAATCATGCTCAGGAGTCAAATTTCCGACATTTCAGACATTTTGAAAACTGCAGGGGGGTTTGGGCAAAATATGACCCATCGCCGTTTTTCAGTAATTGTCATATATTCGGTATGAAACGTCGTAATTTGAAACAGAAAATAAGTGCAGAGAGTTAGAATTCGGCTCAAAAATCACGCTCAAGAGTCATATTTACGACATTTCAGACATTTTGAAAACTGCAGGGGGGTTTGGGCAAAATATGACCCATTGCAATTTTCAGTAATTGGCATATTTTCGGTATAAAAAGTCGTAATTTGAAACTGAAAATAGGTGCAGAGAGTCAGAATTCGACTCAAAAATCACGTTCAGGAGTCAAATTTCCGACATTTCAGACATTTTGAAAACTGCAGGGGGGTTTGGGCAAAATATGACCCATCGCCGTTTACAGTAATTGGCATATTTTCGGTATGAAACGTCGTATTTTGAAACTGAAAATTGGTGCAGAGAGTCAGAATTCGGCTCAAAAATCACGTTCAGGAGTCAAATTTCCGACATTTCAGACATTTTGAAAACTGCAGGGGGGTTTGGGCAAAATATGACCCATCGCCGTTTACAGTAATTGGCATATTTTCGGTATGAAACGTCGTATTTTGAAACTGAAAATTGGTGCAGAGAGTCAGAATTCGGCTCAAAAATCACGCTCAGGAGTCAAATTTCCGACATTTCAGACATTTTAAAAACTGCAAGGGGGTTTGGGCAAAATATGACCAAACAGTTTTCAGTAATTGGCATATTTTCGGTATGAAACATTCGTAATTTGAAACTGAAAATAGGTGCAGAGAGTCAGAATTCGGCTCAAAAATCATGCTCAGGAGTCAAATTTCCGACATTTCAGACATTTTGAAAACTGCAGGGGGGTTTGGGCAAAATATGACCCATCGCCGTTTTCAGTAATTGTCATATATTCGGTATGAAACGTCGTAATTTGAAACAGAAAATAAGTGCAGAGAGTTAGAATTCGGCTCAAAAATCACGCTCAAGAGTCATATTTACGACATTTCAGACATTTTGAAAACTGCAGGGGGGTTTGGGCAAAATATGACCCATTGCAATTTTCAGTAATTGGCATATTTTCGGTATAAAAAGTCGTAATTTTAACTGAAAATAGGTGCAGAGAGTCAAAATTCGACTCAAAAATCACGTTCAGGAGTCAAATTTCCGACATTTCAGACATTTTGAAAACTGCAGGGGGGTTTGGGCAAAATATGACCCATCGGCTTTTTCAGTAATTGGCATATTTTCGGTATAAAAAGTCGTAATTTGAAACTGAAAATAGGTGCAGAGAGTCAGAATTCGGATAAAAAAATCACGCTCAGTAGTCAAATTTCCGACATTTCTGACATTTTGAAAACTGCAGGGGAGGTTTGGGCAAAATATGACCCATCGTTGTTTTCAGTAATTGGCATATTTTCGGTATGAAACGTCGTAATTTGAAACTGAAAATAGGTGCAGAGAGTCAGAATTCGGCTCAAAAATCACGCTCAGGAGTCAAATTTCCGACATTTCAGACATTTTGAAAACTGCAGGGGGGGTTGGGCAAAATATGACCCATCGCCGTTTTCAGTAATTGGCATATTTTCGGTATAAAAAGTCGTAATTTGTAACTGAAAATAGGTGCAGAGAGTATGAATTCGGATAAAAAATCACGCTCAGGAGTCAAATTTCCGACATTTCAGACATTTTGAAAACTGCAGGGGGGTTTGGGCAAAATATGACCCATCGCCGTTTACAGTAATTGTCATATTTTCGGTATGAAACGTCGTATTTTGAAACTGAAAATTGGTGCAGAGAGTCAGAATTCGGCTCAAAAATCACGCTCAGGAGTCAAATTTCCGACATTTCAGACATTTTGAAAACTGCAGGGGGGTTTGGGCAAAATATGACCCATCGCCGTTTTCAGTAATTGGCATATTTTCGGTATAAAAAGTCGTAATTTGTAACTGAAAATTGGTGCAGAGAGTATGAATTCGGATAAAAAATCACGCTCAGGAGTCAAATTTCCGACATTTCAGACATTTTGAAAACTGCAGGGGGGGTTTGGGCAAAAGATGACCCATCGCCGTTTACAGTAATTGGCATATTTTCGGTATAAAAAGTCGTAATTTGAAACTGAAAATAGGTGCAGAGAGTCAGAATTCGGATAAAAAAATCACGCTCAGTAGTCAAATTTCCGACATTTCTGACATTTTGAAAACTGCAGGGGAGGTTTGGGCAAAATATGACCCATCGTTGTTTTCAGTAATTGGCATATTTTCGGTATGAAACGTCGTAATTTGAAACTGAAAATAGGTGCAGAGAGTCAGAATTCGGCTCAAAAATCACGCTCAGGAGTCAAATTTCCGACATTTCAGACATTTTGAAAACTGCAGGGGGGTTTGGGCAAAATATGACCCATCGCCGTTTTCAGTAATTGGCATATTTTCGGTATAAAAAGTCGTAATTTGTAACTGAAAATAGGTGCAGAGAGTATGAATTCGGATAAAAAATCACGCTCAGGAGTCAAATTTCCGACATTTCAGACATTTTGAAAACTGCAGGGGGGTTTGGGCAAAATATGACCCATCGCCGTTTACAGTAATTGTCATATTTTCGGTATGAAACGTCGTATTTTGAAACTGAAAATTGGTGCAGAGAGTCAGAATTCGGCTCAAAAATCACGCTCAGGAGTCAAATTTCCGACATTTCAGACATTTTGAAAACTGCAGGGGGGTTTGGGCAAAATATGACCCATCGCCGTTTTCAGTAATTGGCATATTTTCGGTATAAAAAGTCGTAATTTGTAACTGAAAATTGGTGCAGAGAGTATGAATTCGGATAAAAAATCACGCTCAGGAGTCAAATTTCCGACATTTCAGACATTTTGAAAACTGCAGGGGGGGTTTGGGCAAAATATGACCCATCGCCGTTTACAGTAATTGGCATATTTTCGGTATGAAACGTCGTATTTTGAAACTGAAAATTGGTGCAGAGAGTCAGAATTCGGCTCAAAAATCACGCTCAGGAGTCAAATTTCCGACATTTCAGACATTTTAAAAACTGCAAGGGGGTTTGGGCAAAATATGACCAAACAGTTTTCAGTAATTGGCATATTTTCGGTATGAAACATTCGTAATTTGAAACTGAAAATAGGTGCAGAGAGTCAGAATTCGGCTCAAAAATCATGCTCAGGAGTCAAATTTCCGACATTTCAGACATTTTGAAAACTGCAGGGGGGTTTGGGCAAAATATGACCCATCGCCGTTTTCAGTAATTGTCATATATTCGGTATGAAACGTCGTAATTTGAAACAGAAAATAAGTGCAGAGAGTTAGAATTCGGCTCAAAAATCACGCTCAAGAGTCATATTTACGACATTTCAGACATTTTGAGAACTGCAGGGGGGTTTGGGCAAAATATGACCCATTGCAATTTTCAGTAATTGGCATATTTTCGGTATAAAAAGTCGTAATTTGAAACTGAAAATAGGTGCAGAGAGTCAGAATTCGACTCAAAAATCACGTTCAGGAGTCAAATTTCCGACATTTCAGACATTTTGAAAACTGCAGGGGGGTTTGGGCAAAATATGACCCATCGCCGTTTACAGTAATTGGCATATTTTCGGTATGAAACGTCGTATTTTGAAACTGAAAATTGGTGCAGAGAGTCAGAATTCGGCTCAAAAATCACGCTCAGGAGTCAAATTTCCGACATTTCAGACATTTTAAAAACTGCAAGGGGGTTTGGGCAAAATATGACCAAACAGTTTTCAGTAATTGGCATATTTTCGGTATGAAACATTCGTAATTTGAAACTGAAAATAGGTGCAGAGAGTCAGAATTCGGCTCAAAAATCATGCTCAGGAGTCAAATTTCCGACATTTCAGACATTTTGAAAACTGCAGGGGGGTTTGGGCAAAATATGACCCATCGCCGTTTTCAGTAATTGTCATATATTCGGTATGAAACGTCGTAATTTGAAACAGAAAATAAGTGCAGAGAGTTAGAATTCGGCTCAAAAATCACGCTCAAGAGTCATATTTACGACATTTCAGACATTTTGAGAACTGCAGGGGGGTTTGGGCAAAATATGACCCATTGCAATTTTCAGTAATTGGCATATTTTCGGTATAAAAAGTCGTAATTTGAAACTGAAAATAGGTGCAGAGAGTCAGAATTCGACTCAAAAATCACGTTCAGGAGTCAAATTTCCGACATTTCAGATATTTTGAAAACTGCAAGGGGGTTTGGGAAAAATATGACCCATCGCCGTTTTCAGTAATTGGCATATTTTCGGTATAAAAAGTAGTAATTTGAAACTGAAATTAGGTGCAGAGAGTCAGAATTCGGCTCAAAAATCACGCTCAGGAGTCAAATTTCCGACATTTCAGACATTTTAAAAACTGCAAGGGGGTTTGGGCAAAATATGACCAAACAGTTTTCAGTAATTGGCATATTTTCGGTATGAAACATTCGTAATTTGAAACTGAAAATAGGTGCAGAGAGTCAGAATTCGGATAAAAAATCACGCTCAGGAGTCAAATTTCCGACATTTCAGACATTTTAAAAACTGCAGGGGGGTTTGTGCAAAATATGACCCATCGCTGTTTTTAGTAATTGGCATATTTTCGGTATGAAACGTCGTAATTTGAAACTGAAAATAGGTGCAGAGAGTCAGAATTCGGCTCAAAATCACGCTCAGGAGTCAAATTTCCGACATTTCAGACATTTTGAAAACTGCAGGGGGGTTTGGGCAAAATATGACCCATCGGCTTTTTCAGTAATTGGCATATTTTCGGTATAAAAAGTAGTAATTTGAAACTGAAAATAGGTGCAGAGAGTCAGAATTCGGCTCAAAAATCACGGTCAGGAGTCAAATTTCCGACATTTCAGACATTTTGAAAACTGCAGGGGGGTTTGGGCAAAATATGACCCATCGCCGTTTTCAGTAATTGTCATATATTCGGTATGAAACGTCGTAATTTGAAACTGAAAATAAGTGCAGAGAGTTAGAATTCGGCTCAAAAATCACGCTCAAGAGTCATATTTACGACATTTCAGACATTTTGAAAACTGCAGGGGGGTTTGGGCAAAATATGACCCATTGCAATTTTCAGTAATTGGCATATTTTCGGTATAAAAAGTCGTAATTTGAAACTGAAAATAGGTGCAGAGAGTCAAAATTCGACTCAAAAATCACGTTCAGGAGTCAAATTTCCGACATTTCAGATATTTGAAAACTGCAGGGGGGTTTGGGCAAAATATGACCCATCGGCTTTTTCAGTAATTGGCATATTTTCGGTATAAAAAGTCGTAATTTGAAACTGAAAACAGGTGCAGAGAGTCAGAATTCGGATAAAAAAAATCACGCTCAGTAGTCAAATTTCCGACATTTCTGACATTTTGAAAACTGCAGGGGAGGTTTGGGCAAAATATGACCCATCGTTGTTTTCAGTAATTGGCATATTTTCGGTATGAAACGTCGTAATTTGAAACTGAAAATAGGTGCAGAGAGTCAGAATTCGGCTCAAAAATCACGCTCAGGAGTCAAATTTCCGACATTTCAGACATTTTGAAAACTGCAGGGGGGTTTGGGCAAAATATGACCCATCGCCGTTTTCAGTAATTGGCATATTTTCGGTATAAAAAGTCGTAATTTGTAACTGAAAATAGGTGCAGAGAGTATGAATTCGGATAAAAAATCACGCTCAGGAGTCAAATTTCCGACATTTCAGACATTTTGAAAACTGCAGGGGGGTTTGGGCAAAATATGACCCATCGCCGTTTACAGTAATTGGCATATTTTCGGTATGAAACGTCGTATTTTGAAACTGAAAATTGGTGCAGAGAGTCAGAATTCGGCTCAAAAATCACGCTCAGGAGTCAAATTTCCGACATTTCAGACATTTTAAAAACTGCAAGGGGGTTTGGGCAAAATATGACCAAACAGTTTTCAGTAATTGGCATATTTTCGGTATGAAACATTCGTAATTTGAAACTGAAAATAGGTGCAGAGAGTCAGAATTCGGCTCAAAAATCATGCTCAGGAGTCAAATTTCCGACATTTCAGACATTTTGAAAACTGCAGGGGGGTTTGGGCAAAATTTGACCCATCGCCGTTTTCAGTAATTGTCATATATTCGGTATGAAACGTCGTAATTTGAAACAGAAAATAAGTGCAGAGAGTTAGAATTCGGCTCAAAAATCACGCTCAAGAGTCATATTTACGACATTTCAGACATTTTGAAAACTGCAGGGGGGTTTGGGCAAAATATGACCCATTGCAATTTTCAGTAATTGGCATATTTTCGGTATAAAAAGTCGTAATTTTAACTGAAAATAGGTGCAGAGAGTCAAAATTCGACTCAAAAATCACGTTCAGGAGTCAAATTTCCGACATTTCAGACATTTTGAAAACTGCAGGGGGGTTTGGGCAAAATATGACCCATCGGCTTTTTCAGTAATTGGCATATTTTCGGTATAAAAAGTCGTAATTTGAAACTGAAAATAGGTGCAGAGAGTCAGAATTCGGATAAAAAAATCACGCTCAGTAGTCAAATTTCCGACATTTCTGACATTTTGAAAACTGCAGGGGAGGTTTGGGCAAAATATGACCCATCGTTGTTTTCAGTAATTGGCATATTTTCGGTATGAAACGTCGTAATTTGAAACTGAAAATAGGTGCAGAGAGTCAGAATTCGGCTCAAAAATCACGCTCAGGAGTCAAATTTCCGACATTTCAGACATTTTGAAAACTGCAGGGGGGTTTGGGCAAAATATGACCCATCGCCGTTTTCAGTAATTGGCATATTTTCGGTATAAAAAGTCGTAATTTGTAACTGAAAATAGGTGCAGAGAGTATGAATTCGGATAAAAAATCACGCTCAGGAGTCAAATTTCCGACATTTCAGACATTTTGAAAACTGCAGGGGGGTTTGGGCAAAATATGACCCATCGCCGTTTACAGTAATTGTCATATTTTCGGTATGAAACGTCGTATTTTGAAACTGAAAATTGGTGCAGAGAGTCAGAATTCGGCTCAAAAATCACGCTCAGGAGTCAAATTTCCGACATTTCAGACATTTTGAAAACTGCAGGGGGGTTTGGGCAAAATATGACCCATCGCCGTTTTCAGTAATTGGCATATTTTCGGTATAAAAAGTCGTAATTTGTAACTGAAAATTGGTGCAGAGAGTATGAATTCGGATAAAAAATCACGCTCAGGAGTCAAATTTCCGACATTTCAGACATTTTGAAAACTGCAGGGGGGGTTTGGGCAAAATATGACCCATCGCTGTTTACAGTAATTGGCATATTTTCGGTATGAAACGTCGTATTTTGAAACTGAAAATTGGTGCAGAGAGTCAGAATTCGGCTCAAAAATCACGCTCAGGAGTCAAATTTCCGACATTTCAGACATTTTAAAAACTGCAAGGGGGTTTGGGCAAAATATGACCAAACAGTTTTCAGTAATTGGCATATTTTCGGTATGAAACATTCGTAATTTGAAACTGAAAATAGGTGCAGAGAGTCAGAATTTGGCTCAAAAATCATGCTCAGGAGTCAAATTTCCGACATTTCAGACATTTTGAAAACTGCAGGGGGGTTTGGGCAAAATATGACCCATCGCCGTTTTTCAGTAATTGTCATATATTCGGTATGAAACGTCGTAATTTGAAACAGAAAATAAGTGCAGAGAGTTAGAATTCGGCTCAAAAATCACGCTCAAGAGTCATATTTACGACATTTCAGACATTTTGAAAACTGCAGGGGGGTTTGGGCAAAATATGACCCATTGCAATTTTCAGTAATTGGCATATTTTCGGTATAAAAAGTCGTAATTTTAACTGAAAATAGGTGCAGAGAGTCAAAATTCGACTCAAAAATCACGTTCAGGAGTCAAATTTCCGACATTTCAGACATTTTGAAAACTGCAGGGGGGTTTGGGCAAAATATGACCCATCGGCTTTTTCAGTAATTGGCATATTTTCGGTATAAAAAGTCGTAATTTGAAACTGAAAATAGGTGCAGAGAGTCAGAATTCGGATAAAAAAATCACGCTCAGTAGTCAAATTTCCGACATTTCTGACATTTTGAAAACTGCAGGGGAGGTTTGGGCAAAATATGACCCATCGTTGTTTTCAGTAATTGGCATATTTTCGGTATGAAACGTCGTAATTTGAAACTGAAAATAGGTGCAGAGAGTCAGAATTCGGCTCAAAAATCACGCTCAGGAGTCAAATTTCCGACATTTCAGACATTTTGAAAACTGCAGGGGGGTTTGGGCAAAATATGACCCATCGCCGTTTTCAGTAATTGGCATATTTTCGGTATAAAAAGTCGTAATTTGTAACTGAAAATAGGTGCAGAGAGTATGAATTCGGATAAAAAATCACGCTCAGGAGTCAAATTTCCGACATTTCAGACATTTTGAAAACTGCAGGGGGGTTTGGGCAAAATATGACCCATCGCCGTTTACAGTAATTGTCATATTTTCGGTATGAAACGTCGTATTTTGAAACTGAAAATTGGTGCAGAGAGTCAGAATTCGGCTCAAAAATCACGCTCAGGAGTCAAATTTCCGACATTTCAGACATTTTGAAAACTGCAGGGGGGTTTGGGCAAAATATGACCCATCGCCGTTTTCAGTAATTGGCATATTTTCGGTATAAAAAGTCGTAATTTGTAACTGAAAATTGGTGCAGAGAGTATGAATTCGGATAAAAAATCACGCTCAGGAGTCAAATTTCCGACATTTCAGACATTTTGAAAACTGCAGGGGGGGTTTGGGCAAAATATGACCCATCGCTGTTTACAGTAATTGGCATATTTTCGGTATGAAACGTCGTATTTTGAAACTGAAAATTGGTGCAGAGAGTCAGAATTCGGCTCAAAAATCACGCTCAGGAGTCAAATTTCCGACATTTCAGACATTTTAAAAACTGCAAGGGGGTTTGGGCAAAATATGACCAAACAGTTTTCAGTAATTGGCATATTTTCGGTATGAAACATTCGTAATTTGAAACTGAAAATAGGTGCAGAGAGTCAGAATTTGGCTCAAAAATCATGCTCAGGAGTCAAATTTCCGACATTTCAGACATTTTGAAAACTGCAGGGGGGTTTGGGCAAAATATGACCCATCGCCGTTTTTCAGTAATTGTCATATATTCGGTATGAAACGTCGTAATTTGAAACAGAAAATAAGTGCAGAGAGTTAGAATTCGGCTCAAAAATCACGCTCAAGAGTCATATTTACGACATTTCAGACATTTTGAAAACTGCAGGGGGGTTTGGGCAAAATATGACCCATTGCAATTTTCAGTAATTGGCATATTTTCGGTATAAAAAGTCGTAATTTGAAACTGAAAATAGGTGCAGAGAGTCAGAATTCGACTCAAAAATCACGTTCAGGAGTCAAATTTCCGACATTTCAGACATTTTGAAAACTGCAGGGGGGTTTGGGCAAAATATGACCCATCGCCGTTTACAGTAATTGGCATATTTTAGGTATGAAACGTCGTATTTTGAAACTGAAAATTGGTGCAGAGAGTCAGAATTCGGCTCAAAAATCACGTTCAGGAGTCAAATTTCCGACATTTCAGACATTTTGAAAACTGCAGGGGGGTTTGGGCAAAATATGACCCATCGCCGTTTACAGTAATTGGCATATTTTCGGTATGAAACGTCGTATTTTGAAACTGAAAATTGGTGCAGAGAGTCAGAATTCGGCTCAAAAATCACGCTCAGGAGTCAAATTTCCGACATTTCAGACATTTTAAAAACTGCAAGGGGGTTTGGGCAAAATATGACCAAACAGTTTTCAGTAATTGGCATATTTTCGGTATGAAACATTCGTAATTTGAAACTGAAAATAGGTGCAGAGAGTCAGAATTCGGCTCAAAAATCATGCTCAGGAGTCAAATTTCCGACATTTCAGACATTTTGAAAACTGCAGGGGGGTTTGGGCAAAATATGACCCATCGCCGTTTTCAGTAATTGTCATATATTCGGTATGAAACGTCGTAATTTGAAACAGAAAATAAGTGCAGAGAGTTAGAATTCGGCTCAAAAATCACGCTCAAGAGTCATATTTACGACATTTCAGACATTTTGAAAACTGCAGGGGGGTTTGGGCAAAATATGACCCATTGCAATTTTCAGTAATTGGCATATTTTCGGTATAAAAAGTCGTAATTTTAACTGAAAATAGGTGCAGAGAGTCAAAATTCGACTCAAAAATCACGTTCAGGAGTCAAATTTCCGACATTTCAGACATTTTGAAAACTGCAGGGGGGTTTGGGCAAAATATGACCCATCGGCTTTTTCAGTAATTGGCATATTTTCGGTATAAAAAGTCGTAATTTGAAACTGAAAATAGGTGCAGAGAGTCAGAATTCGGATAAAAAAATCACGCTCAGTAGTCAAATTTCCGACATTTCTGACATTTTGAAAACTGCAGGGGAGGTTTGGGCAAAATATGACCCATCGTTGTTTTCAGTAATTGGCATATTTTCGGTATGAAACGTCGTAATTTGAAACTGAAAATAGGTGCAGAGAGTCAGAATTCGGCTCAAAAATCACGCTCAGGAGTCAAATTTCCGACATTTCAGACATTTTGAAAACTGCAGGGGGGGTTGGGCAAAATATGACCCATCGCCGTTTTCAGTAATTGGCATATTTTCGGTATAAAAAGTCGTAATTTGTAACTGAAAATAGGTGCAGAGAGTATGAATTCGGATAAAAAATCACGCTCAGGAGTCAAATTTCCGACATTTCAGACATTTTGAAAACTGCAGGGGGGTTTGGGCAAAATATGACCCATCGCCGTTTACAGTAATTGTCATATTTTCGGTATGAAACGTCGTATTTTGAAACTGAAAATTGGTGCAGAGAGTCAGAATTCGGCTCAAAAATCACGCTCAGGAGTCAAATTTCCGACATTTCAGACATTTTGAAAACTGCAGGGGGGTTTGGGCAAAATATGACCCATCGCCGTTTTCAGTAATTGGCATATTTTCGGTATAAAAAGTCGTAATTTGTAACTGAAAGTTGGTGCAGAGAGTATGAATTCGGATAAAAAATCACGCTCAGGAGTCAAATTTCCGACATTTCAGACATTTTGAAAACTGCAGGGGGGGTTTGGGCAAAAGATGACCCATCGCCGTTTACAGTAATTGGCATATTTTCGGTATAAAAAGTCGTAATTTGAAACTGAAAATAGGTGCAGAGAGTCAGAATTCGGATAAAAAAATCACGCTCAGTAGTCAAATTTCCGACATTTCTGACATTTTGAAAACTGCAGGGGAGGTTTGGGCAAAATATGACCCATCGTTGTTTTCAGTAATTGGCATATTTTCGGTATGAAACGTCGTAATTTGAAACTGAAAATAGGTGCAGAGAGTCAGAATTCGGCTCAAAAATCACGCTCAGGAGTCAAATTTCCGACATTTCAGACATTTTGAAAACTGCAGGGGGGTTTGGGCAAAATATGACCCATCGCCGTTTTCAGTAATTGGCATATTTTCGGTATAAAAAGTCGTAATTTGTAACTGAAAATAGGTGCAGAGAGTATGAATTCGGATAAAAAATCACGCTCAGGAGTCAAATTTCCGACATTTCAGACATTTTGAAAACTGCAGGGGGGTTTGGGCAAAATATGACCCATCGCCGTTTACAGTAATTGTCATATTTTCGGTATGAAACGTCGTATTTTGAAACTGAAAATTGGTGCAGAGAGTCAGAATTCGGCTCAAAAATCACGCTCAGGAGTCAAATTTCCGACATTTCAGACATTTTGAAAACTGCAGGGGGGTTTGGGCAAAATATGACCCATCGCCGTTTTCAGTAATTGGCATATTTTCGGTATAAAAAGTCGTAATTTGTAACTGAAAATTGGTGCAGAGAGTATGAATTCGGATAAAAAATCACGCTCAGGAGTCAAATTTCCGACATTTCAGACATTTTGAAAACTGCAGGGGGGGTTTGGGCAAAATATGACCCATCGCCGTTTACAGTAATTGGCATATTTTCGGTATGAAACGTCGTATTTTGAAACTGAAAATTGGTGCAGAGAGTCAGAATTCGGCTCAAAAATCACGCTCAGGAGTCAAATTTCCGACATTTCAGACATTTTAAAAACTGCAAGGGGGTTTGGGCAAAATATGACCAAACAGTTTTCAGTAATTGGCATATTTTCGGTATGAAACATTCGTAATTTGAAACTGAAAATAGGTGCAGAGAGTCAGAATTCGGCTCAAAAATCATGCTCAGGAGTCAAATTTCCGACATTTCAGACATTTTGAAAACTGCAGGGGGGTTTGGGCAAAATATGACCCATCGCCGTTTTCAGTAATTGTCATATATTCGGTATGAAACGTCGTAATTTGAAACAGAAAATAAGTGCAGAGAGTTAGAATTCGGCTCAAAAATCACGCTCAAGAGTCATATTTACGACATTTCAGACATTTTGAGAACTGCAGGGGGGTTTGGGCAAAATATGACCCATTGCAATTTTCAGTAATTGGCATATTTTCGGTATAAAAAGTCGTAATTTGAAACTGAAAATAGGTGCAGAGAGTCAGAATTCGACTCAAAAATCACGTTCAGGAGTCAAATTTCCGACATTTCAGACATTTTGAAAACTGCAGGGGGGTTTGGGCAAAATATGACCCATCGCCGTTTACAGTAATTGGCATATTTTCGGTATGAAACGTCGTATTTTGAAACTGAAAATTGGTGCAGAGAGTCAGAATTCGGCTCAAAAATCACGCTCAGGAGTCAAATTTCCAACATTTCAGACATTTTAAAAACTGCAAGGGGGTTTGGGCAAAATATGACCAAACAGTTTTCAGTAATTGGCATATTTTCGGTATGAAACATTCGTAATTTGAAACTGAAAATAGGTGCAGAGAGTCAGAATTCGGCTCAAAAATCATGCTCAGGAGTCAAATTTCCGACATTTCAGACATTTTGAAAACTGCAGGGGGGTTTGGGCAAAATATGACCCATCGCCGTTTTCAGTAATTGTCATATATTCGGTATGAAACGTCGTAATTTGAAACAGAAAATAAGTGCAGAGAGTTAGAATTCGGCTCAAAAATCACGCTCAAGAGTCATATTTACGACATTTCAGACATTTTGAGAACTGCAGGGGGGTTTGGGCAAAATATGACCCATTGCAATTTTCAGTAATTGGCATATTTTCGGTATAAAAAGTCGTAATTTGAAACTGAAAATAGGTGCAGAGAGTCAGAATTCGACTCAAAAATCACGTTCAGGAGTCAAATTTCCGACATTTCAGACATTTTGAAAACTGCAGGGGGGTTTGGGCAAAATATGACCCATCGCCGTTTACAGTAATTGGCATATTTTCGGTATGAAACGTCGTATTTTGAAACTGAAAATTGGTGCAGAGAGTCAGAATTCGGCTCAAAAATCACGCTCAGGAGTCAAATTTCCGACATTTCAGACATTTTAAAAACTGCAAGGGGGTTTGGGCAAAATATGACCAAACAGTTTTCAGTAATTGGCATATTTTCGGTATGAAACATTCGTAATTTGAAACTGAAAATAGGTGCAGAGAGTCAGAATTCGGCTCAAAAATCATGCTCAGGAGTCAAATTTCCGACATTTCAGACATTTTGAAACCTGCAGGGGGGTTTGGGCAAAATATGACCCATCGCCGTTTTCAGTAATTGTCATATATTCGGTATGAAACGTCGTAATTTGAAACAGAAAATAAGTGCAGAGAGTTAGAATTCGGCTCAAAAATCACGCTCAAGAGTCATATTTACGACATTTCAGACATTTTGAAAACTGCAGGGGGGTTTGGGCAAAATATGACCCATCGCCGTTTACAGTAATTGTCATATTTTCGGTATGAAACGTCGTATTTTGAAACTGAAAATTGGTGCAGAGAGTCAGAATTCGGCTCAAAAATCACGCTCAGGAGTCAAATTTCCGACATTTCAGACATTTTGAAAACTGCAGGGGGGTTTGGGCAAAATATGACCCATCGCCGTTTTCAGTAATTGGCATATTTTCGGTATAAAAAGTCGTAATTTGTAACTGAAAATTGGTGCAGAGAGTATGAATTCGGATAAAAAATCACGCTCAGGAGTCAAATTTCCGACATTTCAGACATTTTGAAAACTGCAGGGGGGGTTTGGGCAAAATATGACCCATCGCCGTTTACAGTAATTGGCATATTTTCGGTATGAAACGTCGTATTTTGAAACTGAAAATTGGTGCAGAGAGTCAGAATTCGGCTCAAAAATCACGCTCAGGAGTCAAATTTCCGACATTTCAGACATTTTAAAAACTGCAAGGGGGTTTGGGCAAAATATGACCAAACAGTTTTCAGTAATTGGCATATTTTCGGTATGAAACATTCGTAATTTGAAACTGAAAATAGGTGCAGAGAGTCAGAATTCGGCTCAAAAATCATGCTCAGGAGTCAAATTTCCGACATTTCAGACATTTTGAAAACTGCAGGGGGGTTTGGGCAAAATATGACCCATCGCCGTTTTCAGTAATTGTCATATATTCGGTATGAAACGTCGTAATTTGAAACAGAAAATAAGTGCAGAGAGTTAGAATTCGGCTCAAAAATCACGCTCAAGAGTCATATTTACGACATTTCAGACATTTTGAGAACTGCAGGGGGGTTTGGGCAAAATATGACCCATTGCAATTTTCAGTAATTGGCATATTTTCGGTATAAAAAGTCGTAATTTGAAACTGAAAATAGGTGCAGAGAGTCAGAATTCGACTCAAAAATCACGTTCAGGAGTCAAATTTCCGACATTTCAGACATTTTGAAAACTGCAGGGGGGTTTGGGCAAAATATGACCCATCGCCGTTTACAGTAATTGGCATATTTTCGGTATGAAACGTCGTATTTTGAAACTGAAAATTGGTGCAGAGAGTCAGAATTCGGCTCAAAAATCACGCTCAGGAGTCAAATTTCCGACATTTCAGACATTTTAAAAACTGCAAGGGGGTTTGGGCAAAATATGACCAAACAGTTTTCAGTAATTGGCATATTTTCGGTATGAAACATTCGTAATTTGAAACTGAAAATAGGTGCAGAGAGTCAGAATTCGGCTCAAAAATCATGCTCAGGAGTCAAATTTCCGACATTTCAGACATTTTGAAACCTGCAGGGGGGTTTGGGCAAAATATGACCCATCGCCGTTTTCAGTAATTGTCATATATTCGGTATGAAACGTCGTAATTTGAAACAGAAAATAAGTGCAGAGAGTTAGAATTCGGCTCAAAAATCACGCTCAAGAGTCATATTTACGACATTTCAGACATTTTGAAAACTGCAGGGGGGTTTGGGCAAAATATGACCCATTGCAATTTTCAGTAATTGGCATATTTTCGGTATAAAAAGTCGTAATTTTAACTGAAAATAGGTGCAGAGAGTCAAAATTCGACTCAAAAATCACGTTCAGGAGTCAAATTTCCGACATTTCAGACATTTTGAAAACTGCAGGGGGGTTTGGGCAAAATATGACCCATCGGCTTTTTCAGTAATTGGCATATTTTCGGTATAAAAAGTCGTAATTTGAAACTGAAAATAGGTGCAGAGAGTCAGAATTCGGATAAAAAAATCACGCTCAGTAGTCAAATTTCCGACATTTCTGACATTTTGAAAACTGCAGGGGAGGTTTGGGCAAAATATGACCCATCGTTGTTTTCAGTAATTGGCATATTTTCGGTATGAAACGTCGTAATTTGAAACTGAAAATAGGTGCAGAGAGTCAGAATTCGGCTCAAAAATCACGCTCAGGAGTCAAATTTCCGACATTTCAGACATTTTGAAAACTGCAGGGGGGGTTGGGCAAAATATGACCCATCGCCGTTTTCAGTAATTGGCATATTTTCGGTATAAAAAGTCGTAATTTGTAACTGAAAATAGGTGCAGAGAGTATGAATTCGGATAAAAAATCACGCTCAGGAGTCAAATTTCCGACATTTCAGACATTTTGAAAACTGCAGGGGGGTTTGGGCAAAATATGACCCATCGCCGTTTACAGTAATTGTCATATTTTCGGTATGAAACGTCGTATTTTGAAACTGAAAATTGGTGCAGAGAGTCAGAATTCGGCTCAAAAATCACGCTCAGGAGTCAAATTTCCGACATTTCAGACATTTTGAAAACTGCAGGGGGGTTTGGGCAAAATATGACCCATCGCCGTTTTCAGTAATTGGCATATTTTCGGTATAAAAAGTCGTAATTTGTAACTGAAAATTGGTGCAGAGAGTATGAATTCGGATAAAAAATCACGCTCAGGAGTCAAATTTCCGACATTTCAGACATTTTGAAAACTGCAGGGGGGGTTTGGGCAAAAGATGACCCATCGCCGTTTACAGTAATTGGCATATTTTCGGTATAAAAAGTCGTAATTTGAAACTGAAAATAGGTGCAGAGAGTCAGAATTCGGATAAAAAAATCACGCTCAGTAGTCAAATTTCCGACATTTCTGACATTTTGAAAACTGCAGGGGAGGTTTGGGCAAAATATGACCCATCGTTGTTTTCAGTAATTGGCATATTTTCGGTATGAAACGTCGTAATTTGAAACTGAAAATAGGTGCAGAGAGTCAGAATTCGGCTCAAAAATCACGCTCAGGAGTCAAATTTCCGACATTTCAGACATTTTGAAAACTGCAGGGGGGTTTGGGCAAAATATGACCCATCGCCGTTTTCAGTAATTGGCATATTTTCGGTATAAAAAGTCGTAATTTGTAACTGAAAATAGGTGCAGAGAGTATGAATTCGGATAAAAAATCACGCTCAGGAGTCAAATTTCCGACATTTCAGACATTTTGAAAACTGCAGGGGGGTTTGGGCAAAATATGACCCATCGCCGTTTACAGTAATTGTCATATTTTCGGTATGAAACGTCGTATTTTGAAACTGAAAATTGGTGCAGAGAGTCAGAATTCGGCTCAAAAATCACGCTCAGGAGTCAAATTTCCGACATTTCAGACATTTTGAAAACTGCAGGGGGGTTTGGGCAAAATATGACCCATCGCCGTTTTCAGTAATTGGCATATTTTCGGTATAAAAAGTCGTAATTTGTAACTGAAAATTGGTGCAGAGAGTATGAATTCGGATAAAAAATCACGCTCAGGAGTCAAATTTCCGACATTTCAGACATTTTGAAAACTGCAGGGGGGTTTGGGCAAAATATGACCCATCGCCGTTTACAGTAATTGGCATATTTTCGGTATGAAACGTCGTATTTTGAAACTGAAAATTGGTGCAGAGAGTCAGAATTCGGCTCAAAAATCACGCTCAGGAGTCAAATTTCCGACATTTCAGACATTTTAAAAACTGCAAGGGGGTTTGGGCAAAATATGACCAAACAGTTTTCAGTAATTGGCATATTTTCGTAATGAAACATTCGTAATTTGAAACTGAAAATAGGTGCAGAGAGTCAGAATTCGGCTCAAAAATCATGCTCAGGAGTCAAATTTCCGACATTTCAGACATTTTGAAAACTGCAGGGGGGTTTGGGCAAAATATGACCCATCGCCGTTTTCAGTAATTGTCATATATTCGGTATGAAACGTCGTAATTTGAAACAGAAAATAAGTGCAGAGAGTTAGAATTCGGCTCAAAAATCACGCTCAAGAGTCATATTTACGACATTTCAGACATTTTGAGAACTGCAGGGGGGTTTGGGCAAAATATGACCCATTGCAATTTTCAGTAATTGGCATATTTTCGGTATAAAAAGTCGTAATTTGAAACTGAAAATAGGTGCAGAGAGTCAGAATTCGACTCAAAAATCACGTTCAGGAGTCAAATTTCCGACATTTCAGACATTTTGAAAACTGCAGGGGGGTTTGGGCAAAATATGACCCATCGCCGTTTACAGTAATTGGCATATTTTCGGTATGAAACGTCGTATTTTGAAACTGAAAATTGGTGCAGAGAGTCAGAATTCGGCTCAAAAATCACGCTCAGGAGTCAAATTTCCAACATTTCAGACATTTTAAAAACTGCAAGGGGGTTTGGGCAAAATATGACCAAACAGTTTTCAGTAATTGGCATATTTTCGGTATGAAACATTCGTAATTTGAAACTGAAAATAGGTGCAGAGAGTCAGAATTCGGCTCAAAAATCATGCTCAGGAGTCAAATTTCCGACATTTCAGACATTTTGAAACCTGCAGGGGGGTTTGGGCAAAATATGACCCATCGCCGTTTTCAGTAATTGTCATATATTCGGTATGAAACGTCGTAATTTGAAACAGAAAATAAGTGCAGAGAGTTAGAATTCGGCTCAAAAATCACGCTCAAGAGTCATATTTACGACATTTCAGACATTTTGAAAACTGCAGGGGGGTTTGGGCAAAATATGACCCATTGCAATTTTCAGTAATTGGCATATTTTCGGTATAAAAAGTCGTAATTTTAACTGAAAATAGGTGCAGAGAGTCAAAATTCGACTCAAAAATCACGTTCAGGAGTCAAATTTCCGACATTTCAGACATTTTGAAAACTGCAGGGGGGTTTGGGCAAAATATGACCCATCGGCTTTTTCAGTAATTGGCATATTTTCGGTATAAAAAGTCGTAATTTGAAACTGAAAATAGGTGCAGAGAGTCAGAATTCGGATAAAAAAATCACGCTCAGTAGTCAAATTTCCGACATTTCTGACATTTTGAAAACTGCAGGGGAGGTTTGGGCAAAATATGACCCATCGTTGTTTTCAGTAATTGGCATATTTTCGGTATGAAACGTCGTAATTTGAAACTGAAAATAGGTGCAGAGAGTCAGAATTCGGCTCAAAAATCACGCTCAGGAGTCAAATTTCCGACATTTCAGACATTTTGAAAACTGCAGGGGGGGTTGGGCAAAATATGACCCATCGCCGTTTTCAGTAATTGGCATATTTTCGGTATAAAAAGTCGTAATTTGTAACTGAAAATAGGTGCAGAGAGTATGAATTCGGATAAAAAATCACGCTCAGGAGTCAAATTTCCGACATTTCAGACATTTTGAAAACTGCAGGGGGGTTTGGGCAAAATATGACCCATCGCCGTTTACAGTAATTGTCATATTTTCGGTATGAAACGTCGTATTTTGAAACTGAAAATTGGTGCAGAGAGTCAGAATTCGGCTCAAAAATCACGCTCAGGAGTCAAATTTCCGACATTTCAGACATTTTGAAAACTGCAGGGGGGTTTGGGCAAAATATGACCCATCGCCGTTTTCAGTAATTGGCATATTTTCGGTATAAAAAGTCGTAATTTGTAACTGAAAATTGGTGCAGAGAGTATGAATTCGGATAAAAAATCACGCTCAGGAGTCAAATTTCCGACATTTCAGACATTTTGAAAACTGCAGGGGGGGTTTGGGCAAAATATGACCCATCGCCGTTTACAGTAATTGGCATATTTTCGGTATGAAACGTCGTATTTTGAAACTGAAAATTGGTGCAGAGAGTCAGAATTCGGCTCAAAAATCACGCTCAGGAGTCAAATTTCCGACATTTCAGACATTTTAAAAACTGCAAGGGGGTTTGGGCAAAATATGACCAAACAGTTTTCAGTAATTGGCATATTTTCGGTATGAAACATTCGTAATTTGAAACTGAAAATAGGTGCAGAGAGTCAGAATTCGGCTCAAAAATCATGCTCAGGAGTCAAATTTCCGACATTTCAGACATTTTGAAAACTGCAGGGGGGTTTGGGCAAAATATGACCCATCGCCGTTTTCAGTAATTGTCATATATTCGGTATGAAACGTCGTAATTTGAAACAGAAAATAAGTGCAGAGAGTTAGAATTCGGCTCAAAAATCACGCTCAAGAGTCATATTTACGACATTTCAGACATTTTGAAAACTGCAGGGGGGTTTGGGCAAAATATGACCCATTGCAATTTTCAGTAATTGGCATATTTTCGGTATAAAAAGTCGTAATTTGAAACTGAAAATAGGTGCAGAGAGTCAGAATTCGACTCAAAAATCACGTTCAGGAGTCAAATTTCCGACATTTCAGACATTTTGAAAACTGCAGGGGGGTTTGGGCAAAATATGACCCATCGCCGTTTACAGTAATTGGCATATTTTCGGTATGAAACGTCGTATTTTGAAACTGAAAATTGGTGCAGAGAGTCAGAATTCGGCTCAAAAATCACGTTCAGGAGTCAAATTTCCGACATTTCAGACATTTTGAAAACTGCAGGGGGGTTTGGGCAAAATATGACCCATCGCAGTTTACAGTAATTGGCATATTTTCGGTATGAAACGTCGTATTTTGAAACTGAAAATTGGTGCAGAGAGTCAGAATTCGGCTCAAAAATCACGCTCAGGAGTCAAATTTCCGACATTTCAGACATTTTAAAAACTGCAAGGGGGTTTGGGCAAAATATGACCAAACAGTTTTCAGTAATTGGCATATTTTCGGTATGAAACATTCGTAATTTGAAACTGAAAATAGGTGCAGAGAGTCAGAATTCGGCTCAAAAATCATGCTCAGGAGTCAAATTTCCGACATTTCAGACATTTTGAAAACTGCAGGGGGGTTTGGGCAAAATATGACCCATCGCCGTTTTCAGTAATTGTCATATATTCGGTATGAAACGTCGTAATTTGAAACAGAAAATAAGTGCAGAGAGTTAGAATTCGGCTCAAAAATCACGCTCAAGAGTCATATTTACGACATTTCAGACATTTTGAAAACTGCAGGGGGGTTTGGGCAAAATATGACCCATTGCAATTTTCAGTAATTGGCATATTTTCGGTATAAAAAGTCGTAATTTTAACTGAAAATAGGTGCAGAGAGTCAAAATTCGACTCAAAAATCACGTTCAGGAGTCAAATTTCCGACATTTCAGACATTTTGAAAACTGCAGGGGGGTTTGGGCAAAATATGACCCATCGGCTTTTTCAGTAATTGGCATATTTTCGGTATAAAAAGTCGTAATTTGAAACTGAAAATAGGTGCAGAGAGTCAGAATTCGGATAAAAAAATCACGCTCAGTAGTCAAATTTCCGACATTTCTGACATTTTGAAAACTGCAGGGGAGGTTTGGGCAAAATATGACCCATCGTTGTTTTCAGTAATTGGCATATTTTCGGTATGAAACGTCGTAATTTGAAACTGAAAATAGGTGCAGAGAGTCAGAATTCGGCTCAAAAATCACGCTCAGGAGTCAAATTTCCGACATTTCAGACATTTTGAAAACTGCAGGGGGGTTTGGGCAAAATATGACCCATCGCCGTTTTCAGTAATTGGCATATTTTCGGTATAAAAAGTCGTAATTTGTAACTGAAAATAGGTGCAGAGAGTATGAATTCGGATAAAAAATCACGCTCAGGAGTCAAATTTCCGACATTTCAGACATTTTGAAAACTGCAGGGGGGTTTGGGCAAAATATGACCCATCGCCGTTTACAGTAATTGTCATATTTTCGGTATGAAACGTCGTATTTTGAAACTGAAAATTGGTGCAGAGAGTCAGAATTCGGCTCAAAAATCACGCTCAGGAGTCAAATTTCCGACATTTCAGACATTTTGAAAACTGCAGGGGGGTTTGGGCAAAATATGACCCATCGCCGTTTTCAGTAATTGGCATATTTTCGGTATAAAAAGTCGTAATTTGTAACTGAAAATTGGTGCAGAGAGTATGAATTCGGATAAAAAATCACGCTCAGGAGTCAAATTTCCGACATTTCAGACATTTTGAAAACTGCAGGGGGGGTTTGGGCAAAATATGACCCATCGCCGTTTACAGTAATTGGCATATTTTCGGTATGAAACGTCGTATTTTGAAACTGAAAATTGGTGCAGAGAGTCAGAATTCGGCTCAAAAATCACGCTCAGGAGTCAAATTTCCGACATTTCAGACATTTTAAAAACTGCAAGGGGGTTTGGGCAAAATATGACCAAACAGTTTTCAGTAATTGGCATATTTTCGGTATGAAACATTCGTAATTTGAAACTGAAAATAGGTGCAGAGAGTCAGAATTCGGCTCAAAAATCATGCTCAGGAGTCAAATTTCCGACATTTCAGACATTTTGAAAACTGCAGGGGGGTTTGGGCAAAATATGACCCATCGCCGTTTTCAGTAATTGTCATATATTCGGTATGAAAC
Source organism: Procambarus clarkii (assembly GCF_040958095.1). NCBI lineage: Eukaryota > Metazoa > Arthropoda > Malacostraca > Decapoda > Cambaridae > Procambarus > Procambarus clarkii. The sequence continues at coordinate 717,484 of NW_027189197.1, forward strand.
GTCGTAATTTGAAACAGAAAATAAGTGCAGAGAGTTAGAATTCGGCTCAAAAATCACGCTCAAGAGTCATATTTACGACATTTCAGACATTTTGAAAACTGCAGGGGGGTTTGGGCAAAATATGACCCATTGCAATTTTCAGTAATTGGCATATTTTCGGTATAAAAAGTCGTAATTTGAAACTGAAAATAGGTGCAGAGAGTCAGAATTCGACTCAAAAATCACGTTCAGGAGTCAAATTTCCGACATTTCAGACATTTTGAAAACTGCAGGGGGGTTTGGGCAAAATATGACCCATCGGCTTTTTCAGTAATTGGCATATTTTCGGTATAAAAAGTCGTAATTTGAAACTGAAAATAGGTGCAGAGAGTCAGAATTCGGATAAAAAAATCACGCTCAGTAGTCAAATTTCCGACATTTCTGACATTTTGAAAACTGCAGGGGAGGTTTGGGCAAAATATGACCCATCGTTGTTTTCAGTAATTGGCATATTTTCGGTATGAAACGTCGTAATTTGAAACTGAAAATAGGTGCAGAGAGTCAGAATTCGGCTCAAAAATCACGCTCAGGAGTCAAATTTCCGACATTTCAGACATTTTGAAAACTGCAGGGGGGTTTGGGCAAAATATGACCCATCGCCGTTTACAGTAATTGGCATATTTTCGGTATGAAACGTCGTAATTTGAAACTGAAAATAGGTGCAGAGAGTCAGAATTCGGCTCAAAAATCACGCTCAGGAGTCAAATTTCCGACATTTCAGACATTTTGAAAACTGCAGGGGGGTTTGGGCAAAATATGACCCATCGCCGTTTTCAGTAATTGGCATATTTTCGGTATAAAAAGTCGTAATTTGTAACTGAAAATAGGTGCAGAGAGTATGAATTCGGATAAAAAATCACGCTCAGGAGTCAAATTTCCGACATTTCAGACATTTTGAAAACTGCAGGGGGGTTTGGGCAAAATATGACCCATCGCCGTTTACAGTAATTGGCATATTTTCGGTATGAAACGTCGTATTTTGAAACTGAAAATTGGTGCAGAGAGTCAGAATTCGGCTCAAAAATCACGCTCAGGAGTCAAATTTCCGACATTTCAGACATTTTAAAAACTGCAAGGGGGTTTGGGCAAAATATGACCAAACAGTTTTCAGTAATTGGCATATTTTCGGTATGAAACATTCGTAATTTGAAACTGAAAATAGGTGCAGAGAGTCAGAATTCGGCTCAAAAATCATGCTCAGGAGTCAAATTTCCGACATTTCAGATATTTTGAAAACTGCAAGGGGGTTTGGGAAAAATATGACCCATCGCCTTTTACAGTAATTGGCATATTTTCGGTATGAAACGTCGGAATTTGAAACTGAAAATAGGTGCAGAGAGTCAAAATTCGGCTCAAAAATCACGCTCAGGAGTAAAATTTCCGACATTTCAGACATTTTAAAAACTGTAGGGGGGTTTGTGCAAAATATGACCCATCGCTGTTTTCAGTAATTAACATATTTTCGGTATGAAACGTCGTAATTTGAAACTGAAAATAGGTGCAGAGAGTCAGAATTCGGCGAAAAAATCACGGTCAGGAGTCAAATTTCCGATATTTCAGACATTTTGAAAACTGCAGGGGGGTTTGGGCAAAAAATGACCCATTGCCGTTTACAGTAATTTGCATATTTTCGGTATGAAACGTCGTAATTTGAAACTGAAAATAGGTGCAAAGAGTCAGAATTCGGCTCAAAAATCACGCTCAGGAGTCAAATTTCCGACATTTCAGACATTTTAAAAACTGCAAGGGGGTTTGGGCAAAATATGACCCATCGACGTTTTCAGTAATTGGCATATTTTCTGTATGAAACGTCGTAATTTGAAACTGAAAATAGGTGCAGAGAGTCAGAATTCGGCTCAAAAATCACGCTCAGAAGTCAAATTTCCGACATTTCTGACATTTTGAAAACTGCAGGGGGGTTTGGGCAAAATATGACTCATCGTCGTTTTCAGTAATTGGCATATTTTCGGTATGAAACGTCGTAATTTGAAACTGAAAATAGGTGCAGAGTCAGAATTCGGCTCAAAAATCATGCTCAGGAGTTAAATTTCCGACATTTCAGACATTTTGAAAACTGCAGGGGGGTTTGAGCAAAATATGACCCATCGGCTTTTTCAGTAATTGGCATATTTTCGGTATAAAAAGTCGTAATTTGAAACTGAAAATAGGTGCAGAGAGTCAGAATTCGGATAAAAAATCACGCTCAGGAGTAAAATTTCCGACATTTCTGACATTTTGAAAACTGCAGGGGGGGTTTGGGCAAAATATGACCCATCGCTGTTTACAGTAATTGGCATATTTTCAATATGAAACGTCGTAATTTGAAACTGAAATAGGTGCAGACAGTCAGAATTTGCCTCAAAAATCACGCTCAGGAGTCAAATTTCCGACATTTCAGACATTTTGAAAACTGCAGGGGGGTTTGGGCAAAATATGACCCATCTATGTTTTCAGTAATTGGCATATTTTCGGTATAAAAAGTCGTAATTTGAAACTGAAAATAGGTGCAGAGAGTCAGAATTCTGGAAAAAAAATCATGCTCAAGAGTCAAATTTCCGACATTTCAGACATTTTGAAAACTGCAGGGGGTTTGGGCAAAATATGACCCATCTATGTTTTCAGTAATTGGCATATTTTCGGTATAAAAATTCGTAATTTGAAACTGAAAATAGGTGCAGAGAGTCAGAATTCGGGAAAAAAAATCATGCTCAAGAGTCAAATTTCCGACATTTCAGACATTTTGAAAACTGCAGGGGGTTTGGGCAAAATATGACCCATTGCCGTTTACAGTAATTGGCATATATTTGGTAAGAAAGGTCGTAATTTGAAACTGAAAATAGATGCAGAGAGTCAGAATTCGGCTCAAAAATCACGCTCAGGAGAAAAAAGTCCGACATTTCAGACATTTTTAAAACTGCAGGGGGGTTTGTGCAAAATATGACCCATCGGGGTTTTCAGTAATTGGCATATTTTCGGTATGAAACGTCGTAATTTGAAACTGAAAATAGGTGCAGAGAGTCAGAATTCGGCTCAAAAATCACGCTCAGGAGTCAAATTTCCGACATTTCAGACATTTTAAAAACTGCAGGGGGGTTTGGGCAAAATATGACCCATCGCCGTTTACAGTAATTGGCATATTTTTGGTATGAAACGTCGTAATTTGAAACTGCAAATAGGTGCAGAGAGTCAGAATTGTGCTCAAAAATCACGCTCAGGAGTCAAATTTCCGACATTTCAGACATTTTAAAAACTGCAGGGGGATTTGGGCAAAATATGACCCATCGACGTTTTCAGTAATTGGCATATTTTCCGTATGAAACTTCGTAATTTGAAACAGAAAATAGGTGCAGATAGTTAGAATTCAGCTCAAAAATCACACTCAGGAGTCAAATTTCCGACATTTCAGACATTTTGAAAACTGCAGGGGGGTTTGGGCAAAATATGACTCATCGCCGTTTTCAGTAATTGGCATATTTTCGGTATAAAAAGTCGTAATTTGAAGCTGAAATTAGGTGCAGAAAGTCAGAATTCGGCTCAAAAATCACACTCAGGAGTCAAATTTACGACATTTCAGACATTTTAAAAACTGCAGGGGGGTTTGGGCAAAATATGACCCATCGCCGTTTACAGTAATTGGCATATTTTTGGTATGAAACGTCGTAATTTGAAACTGCAAATAGGTGCAGAGAGTCAGAATTTTGCTCAAAAATCACGCTCAGGAGTCAAATTTCCGACATTTCAGACATTTTAAAAACTGCAGGGGGATTTGGGCAAAATATGACCCATCGACGTTTTCAGTAATTGGCATATTTTCCGTATGAAACTTCGTAATTTGAAACTGAAAATAGGTGCAGAGAGTCAGAATTCAGCTCAAAAATCACACTCAGGAGTCAAATTTCCGACATTTCAGACATTTTGAAAACTGCAGGGGGGTTTGGGCAAAATATGACTCATCGCCGTTTTCAGTAATTGGCATATTTTCGGTATAAAAAGTCGTAATTTGAAGCTGAAATTAGGTGCAGAAAGTCAGAATTCGGCTCAAAAATCACGCTCCGGAGTCAAATTTCCAACATTTCAGACATTTTAAAAACTGCAGGGGGGGGGGGGGGGTTGGGCAAAATATGACCAAACAGTTTTCAGTAATTGGCATATTTTCGGTATGAAACATTCGTAATTTGAAACTGAAAATAGGTGCAGAGAGTCAGAATTCGGCTCAAAAATCATGCTCAGGAGTCAAATTTCCGACATTTCAGACATTTTGAAAACTGCAGGGGGGTTTGGGCAAAATATGACCCATCGCCGTTTTCAGTAATTGTCATATATTCGGTATGAAACGTCGTAATTTGAAACAGAAAATAAGTGCAGAGAGTTAGAATTCGGCTCAAAAATCACGCTCAAGAGTCATATTTACGACATTTCAGACATTTTGAAAACTGCAGGGGGGTTTGGGCAAAATATGACCCATTGCAATTTTCAGTAATTGGCATATTTTCGGTATAAAAAGTCGTAATTTTAACTGAAAATAGGTGCAGAGAGTCAAAATTCGACTCAAAAATCACGTTCAGGAGTCAAATTTCCGACATTTCAGACATTTTGAAAACTGCAGGGGGGTTTGGGCAAAATATGACCCATCGGCTTTTTCAGTAATTGGCATATTTTCGGTATAAAAAGTCGTAATTTGAAACTGAAAATAGGTGCAGAGAGTCAGAATTCGGATAAAAAAATCACGCTCAGTAGTCAAATTTCCGACATTTCTGACATTTTGAAAACTGCAGGGGAGGTTTGGGCAAAATATGACCCATCGTTGTTTTCAGTAATTGGCATATTTTCGGTATGAAACGTCGTAATTTGAAACTGAAAATAGGTGCAGAGAGTCAGAATTCGGCTCAAAAATCACGCTCAGGAGTCAAATTTCCGACATTTCAGACATTTTGAAAACTGCAGGGGGGTTTGGGCAAAATATGACCCATCGCCGTTTTCAGTAATTGGCATATTTTCGGTATAAAAAGTCGTAATTTGTAACTGAAAATAGGTGCAGAGAGTATGAATTCGGATAAAAAATCACGCTCAGGAGTCAAATTTCCGACATTTCAGACATTTTGAAAACTGCAGGGGGGTTTGGGCAAAATATGACCCATCGCCGTTTACAGTAATTGTCATATTTTCGGTATGAAACGTCGTATTTTGAAACTGAAAATTGGTGCAGAGAGTCAGAATTCGGCTCAAAAATCACGCTCAGGAGTCAAATTTCCGACATTTCAGACATTTTGAAAACTGCAGGGGGGTTTGGGCAAAATATGACCCATCGCCGTTTTCAGTAATTGGCATATTTTCGGTATAAAAAGTCGTAATTTGTAACTGAAAATTGGTGCAGAGAGTATGAATTCGGATAAAAAATCACGCTCAGGAGTCAAATTTCCGACATTTCAGACATTTTGAAAACTGCAGGGGGGGTTTGGGCAAAATATGACCCATCGCCGTTTACAGTAATTGGCATATTTTCGGTATGAAACGTCGTATTTTGAAACTGAAAATTGGTGCAGAGAGTCAGAATTCGGCTCAAAAATCACGCTCAGGAGTCAAATTTCCGACATTTCAGACATTTTAAAAACTGCAAGGGGGTTTGGGCAAAATATGACCAAACAGTTTTCAGTAATTGGCATATTTTCGGTATGAAACATTCGTAATTTGAAACTGAAAATAGGTGCAGAGAGTCAGAATTCGGCTCAAAAATCATGCTCAGGAGTCAAATTTCCGACATTTCAGACATTTTGAAAACTGCAGGGGGGTTTGGGCAAAATATGACCCATCGCCGTTTTCAGTAATTGTCATATATTCGGTATGAAACGTCGTAATTTGAAACAGAAAATAAGTGCAGAGAGTTAGAATTCGGCTCAAAAATCACGCTCAAGAGTCATATTTACGACATTTCAGACATTTTGAAAACTGCAGGGGGGTTTGGGCAAAATATGACCCATTGCAATTTTCAGTAATTGGCATATTTTCGGTATAAAAAGTCGTAATTTGAAACTGAAAATAGGTGCAGAGAGTCAGAATTCGACTCAAAAATCACGTTCAGGAGTCAAATTTCCGACATTTCAGACATTTTGAAAACTGCAGGGGGGTTTGGGCAAAATATGACCCATCGGCTTTTTCAGTAATTGGCATATTTTCGGTATAAAAAGTCGTAATTTGAAACTGAAAATAGGTGCAGAGAGTCAGAATTCGGATAAAAAAATCACGCTCAGTAGTCAAATTTCCGACATTTCTGACATTTTGAAAACTGCAGGGGAGGTTTGGGCAAAATATGACCCATCGTTGTTTTCAGTAATTGGCATATTTTCGGTATGAAACGTCGTAATTTGAAACTGAAAATAGGTGCAGAGAGTCAGAATTCGGCTCAAAAATCACGCTCAGGAGTCAAATTTCCGACATTTCAGACATTTTGAAAACTGCAGGGGGGTTTGGGCAAAATATGACCCATCGCCGTTTACAGTAATTGGCATATTTTCGGTATGAAACGTCGTAATTTGAAACTGAAAATAGGTGCAGAGAGTCAGAATTCGGCTCAAAAATCACGCTCAGGAGTCAAATTTCCGACATTTCAGACATTTTGAAAACTGCAGGGGGGTTTGGGCAAAATATGACCCATCGCCGTTTTCAGTAATTGGCATATTTTCGGTATAAAAAGTCGTAATTTGTAACTGAAAATAGGTGCAGAGAGTATGAATTCGGATAAAAAATCACGCTCAGGAGTCAAATTTCCGACATTTCAGACATTTTGAAAACTGCAGGGGGGTTTGGGCAAAATATGACCCATCGCCGTTTACAGTAATTGGCATATTTTCGGTATGAAACGTCGTATTTTGAAACTGAAAATTGGTGCAGAGAGTCAGAATTCGGCTCAAAAATCACGCTCAGGAGTCAAATTTCCGACATTTCAGACATTTTAAAAACTGCAAGGGGGTTTGGGCAAAATATGACCAAACAGTTTTCAGTAATTGGCATATTTTCGGTATGAAACATTCGTAATTTGAAACTGAAAATAGGTGCAGAGAGTCAGAATTCGGCTCAAAAATCATGCTCAGGAGTCAAATTTCCGACATTTCAGATATTTTGAAAACTGCAAGGGGGTTTGGGAAAAATATGACCCATCGCCTTTTACAGTAATTGGCATATTTTCGGTATGAAACGTCGGAATTTGAAACTGAAAATAGGTGCAGAGAGTCAAAATTCGGCTCAAAAATCACGCTCAGGAGTAAAATTTCCGACATTTCAGACATTTTAAAAACTGTAGGGGGGTTTGTGCAAAATATGACCCATCGCTGTTTTCAGTAATTAACATATTTTCGGTATGAAACGTCGTAATTTGAAACTGAAAATAGGTGCAGAGAGTCAGAATTCGGCGAAAAAATCACGGTCAGGAGTCAAATTTCCGATATTTCAGACATTTTGAAAACTGCAGGGGGGTTTGGGCAAAAAATGACCCATTGCCGTTTACAGTAATTTGCATATTTTCGGTATGAAACGTCGTAATTTGAAACTGAAAATAGGTGCAAAGAGTCAGAATTCGGCTCAAAAATCACGCTCAGGAGTCAAATTTCCGACATTTCAGACATTTTAAAAACTGCAAGGGGGTTTGGGCAAAATATGACCCATCGACGTTTTCAGTAATTGGCATATTTTCTGTATGAAACGTCGTAATTTGAAACTGAAAATAGGTGCAGAGAGTCAGAATTCGGCTCAAAAATCACGCTCAGAAGTCAAATTTCCGACATTTCTGACATTTTGAAAACTGCAGGGGGGTTTGGGCAAAATATGACTCATCGTCGTTTTCAGTAATTGGCATATTTTCGGTATGAAACGTCGTAATTTGAAACTGAAAATAGGTGCAGAGTCAGAATTCGGCTCAAAAATCATGCTCAGGAGTTAAATTTCCGACATTTCAGACATTTTGAAAACTGCAGGGGGGTTTGAGCAAAATATGACCCATCGGCTTTTTCAGTAATTGGCATATTTTCGGTATAAAAAGTCGTAATTTGAAACTGAAAATAGGTGCAGAGAGTCAGAATTCGGATAAAAAATCACGCTCAGGAGTAAAATTTCCGACATTTCTGACATTTTGAAAACTGCAGGGGGGGTTTGGGCAAAATATGACCCATCGCTGTTTACAGTAATTGGCATATTTTCAATATGAAACGTCGTAATTTGAAACTGAAATAGGTGCAGACAGTCAGAATTTGCCTCAAAAATCACGCTCAGGAGTCAAATTTCCGACATTTCAGACATTTTGAAAACTGCAGGGGGGTTTGGGCAAAATATGACCCATCTATGTTTTCAGTAATTGGCATATTTTCGGTATAAAAAGTCGTAATTTGAAACTGAAAATAGGTGCAGAGAGTCAGAATTCTGGAAAAAAAATCATGCTCAAGAGTCAAATTTCCGACATTTCAGACATTTTGAAAACTGCAGGGGGTTTGGGCAAAATATGACCCATCTATGTTTTCAGTAATTGGCATATTTTCGGTATAAAAATTCGTAATTTGAAACTGAAAATAGGTGCAGAGAGTCAGAATTCGGGAAAAAAAATCATGCTCAAGAGTCAAATTTCCGACATTTCAGACATTTTGAAAACTGCAGGGGGTTTGGGCAAAATATGACCCATTGCCGTTTACAGTAATTGGCATATATTTGGTAAGAAAGGTCGTAATTTGAAACTGAAAATAGATGCAGAGAGTCAGAATTCGGCTCAAAAATCACGCTCAGGAGAAAAAAGTCCGACATTTCAGACATTTTTAAAACTGCAGGGGGGTTTGTGCAAAATATGACCCATCGGGGTTTTCAGTAATTGGCATATTTTCGGTATGAAACGTCGTAATTTGAAACTGAAAATAGGTGCAGAGAGTCAGAATTCGGCTCAAAAATCACGCTCAGGAGTCAAATTTCCGACATTTCAGACATTTTAAAAACTGCAGGGGGGTTTGGGCAAAATATGACCCATCGCCGTTTACAGTAATTGGCATATTTTTGGTATGAAACGTCGTAATTTGAAACTGCAAATAGGTGCAGAGAGTCAGAATTGTGCTCAAAAATCACGCTCAGGAGTCAAATTTCCGACATTTCAGACATTTTAAAAACTGCAGGGGGATTTGGGCAAAATATGACCCATCGACGTTTTCAGTAATTGGCATATTTTCCGTATGAAACTTCGTAATTTGAAACAGAAAATAGGTGCAGATAGTTAGAATTCAGCTCAAAAATCACACTCAGGAGTCAAATTTCCGACATTTCAGACATTTTGAAAACTGCAGGGGGGTTTGGGCAAAATATGACTCATCGCCGTTTTCAGTAATTGGCATATTTTCGGTATAAAAAGTCGTAATTTGAAGCTGAAATTAGGTGCAGAAAGTCAGAATTCGGCTCAAAAATCACACTCAGGAGTCAAATTTACGACATTTCAGACATTTTAAAAACTGCAGGGGGGTTTGGGCAAAATATGACCCATCGCCGTTTACAGTAATTGGCATATTTTTGGTATGAAACGTCGTAATTTGAAACTGCAAATAGGTGCAGAGAGTCAGAATTTTGCTCAAAAATCACGCTCAGGAGTCAAATTTCCGACATTTCAGACATTTTAAAAACTGCAGGGGGATTTGGGCAAAATATGACCCATCGACGTTTTCAGTAATTGGCATATTTTCCGTATGAAACTTCGTAATTTGAAACTGAAAATAGGTGCAGAGAGTCAGAATTCAGCTCAAAAATCACACTCAGGAGTCAAATTTCCGACATTTCAGACATTTTGAAAACTGCAGGGGGGTTTGGGCAAAATATGACTCATCGCCGTTTTCAGTAATTGGCATATTTTCGGTATAAAAAGTCGTAATTTGAAGCTGAAATTAGGTGCAGAAAGTCAGAATTCGGCTCAAAAATCACGCTCCGGAGTCAAATTTCCAACATTTCAGACATTTTAAAAACTGCAGGGGGGGGGGGGGGGGGGTTGGGCAAAATATGACCCATCGCCGTTTTCAGTAATTGGCATATTTTCGGTAAAATAAGTCGTAATTTGAAACTGAAAATAGGTGCAGAGAGTCAGAATTCGGATAAAAAATCACGCTCAGGAGTCAAATTTCCGACATTTCAGACATTTTAAAAACTGCAAGGGGGTTTGGGCAAAATATGACCCATCGACGTTTTCAGTAATTGGCATATTTTCTGTATGAAACGTCGTAATTTGAAACTGAAAATAGGTGCAGAGAGTCAGAATTCGGCTTAAAAATCACGCTCAGGAGTCAAATTTCCGACATTTCTGACATTTTGAAAACTGCAGGGGGGTTTGGGCAAAATATGACCCATCGCCGTTTTCAGTAATTGGCATATTTTCGGTATGAAACGTCGTAATTTGAAACTGAAAATAGGTGCAGAGAGTCAGAATTTGGCTAAAAAATCACGGTCAGGAGTCAAATTTCCGACATTTCAGACATTTTGAAAACTGCAGGGGGGTTTGGGCAAAAAATGACCCATTGCCGTTTACAGTAATTGGCATATTTTCGGTATGAAACGTCGTAATTTGAAACTGAAAATAGGTGCAGAGAGTCAGAATTCGGCTCAAAAATCACGCTCAGGAGTCAAATTTCCGACATTTCAGAATTTTAAAAACTGCAAGGGGGTTTGGGCAAAATATGACCCCATCGGCTTTTTCAGTAATTGGCATATTTTCGGTATAAAAAGTCGTAATTTGAAACTGAAAATAGGTGCAGAGAGTCAGCATTCGGATAAAAAATCACGCTCAGGAGTAAAATTTCCGACATTTCTGACATTTTGAAAATTGCAGGGGGGGTTTGGGCAAAATATGACCCATCGCCGTTTACAGTAATTGGCATATTTTCAATATGAAACGTCGTAATTTGAAACTGAAAATAGGTGCAGACAGTCAGAATTTGGCTCAAAAATCACGCTCAGGAGTCAAATTTCCGACATTTCAGACATTTTGAAAACTGCAGGGGGGTTTGGGCAAAATATGACCCATCTATGTTTTCAGTAATTGGCATATTTTCGGTATAAAAAGTCGTAATTTGAAACTAAAAATAGGTGCAGAGAGTCAGAATTCGGGAAAAAAAAATCATGCTCAAGAGTCAAATTTCCGACATTTCAGACATTTTGAAAACTGCAG